>NC_086448.1:357608021-357907810 GCF_028390025.1 Pseudophryne corroboree | reverse complement strand
TATATTACTTATGGACGACGAGTGCACTGACGACACAGAGGTAGGTACAGCCGTGGCCTACCGTACTGCTTATATATATAATATACTGTATATAACGGACCTGGTGGACACTGTCAGCAAACTGCTAAACTAGTATGAAGAAAAAAAAAGCCACCACAGGTATACAATGTAGATGGATGGATAGTATAGTATTATATTACTTATGGACGACGAGTGCACTGACGACACAGAGGTAGGTACAGCCGTGGCCTACCGTACTGCTTATATATATAATATACTGTATATAACGGACCTGGTGGACACTGTCAGCAGACTGCTTAACTAGTATGAAGAAAAAAAAAAGCCACCACAGGTATACAATGTAGATGGATGGATAGTATAGTATTATATTACTTATGGACGACGAGTGCACTGACGACACAGAGGTAGGTACAGCCGTGGCCTACCGTACTGCTTATATATATAATAATATACTGTATATAACGGACCTGGTGGACACTGTCAGCAGACTGCTAAACTAGTATGAAGAAAAAAAAAACCACCACAGGTATACAATGTAGATGGATGGATAGTATAGTATTATATTACTTATGGACGACGAGTGCACTGATGACACAGAGGTAGGTACAGCCGTGGTCTACCGTACTGCTTATATATATAATATACTGTATATAACGGACCTGGTGGACAGTGTCAGCAGACTGCTAAACTAGTATGAAGAAAAAAAAAAGCCACCACAGGTATACAATGTAGATGGATGGATAGTATAGTATTATATTACTTATGGACGACGAGTGCACTGACGACACAGAGGTAGGTACAGCCGTGGCCTACCGTACTGCTTATATATATAATATACTGTATATAACGGACCTGGTGGACACTGTCAGCAGACTGCTAAACTAGTATGAAGAAGAAAAAAAGCCACCACAGGTATACAATGTAGATGGATGGATAGTATAGTATTATATTACTTATGGACGACGAGTGCACTGACGACACAGAGGTAGGTACAGCCGTGGCCTACCGTACTGCTTATATATATAATATACTGTATATAACGGACCTGGTGGACACTGTCAGCAAACTGCTAAACTAGTATGAAGAAAAAAAAAAGCCACCACAGGTATACAATGTAGATGGATGGATAGTATAGTATTATATTACTTATGGACGACGAGTGCACTGACGACACAGAGGTAGGTACAGCCGTGGCCTACCGTACTGCTTATATATATAATATACTGTATATAACGGACCTGGTGGACACTGTCAGCAGACTGCTAAACTAGTATGAAGAAAAAAAAAAGCCACCACAGGTATACAATGTAGATGGATGGATAGTATAGTATTATATTACTTATGGACGACGAGTGCACTGATGACACAGAGGTAGGTACAGCCGTGGTCTACCGTACTGCTTATATATATAATATACTGTATATAACGGACCTGGTGGACAGTGTCAGCAGACTGCTAAACTAGTATGAAGAAAAAAAAAAGCCACCACAGGTATACAATGTAGATGGATGGATAGTATAGTATTATATTACTTATGGACGACGAGTGCACTGACGACACAGAGGTAGGTACAGCCGTGGCCTACCGTACTGCTTATATATATAATATACTGTATATAACGGACCTGGTGGACACTGTCAGCAGACTGCTAAACTAGTATGAAGAAGAAAAAAAGCCACCACAGGTATACAATGTAGATGGATGGATAGTATAGTATTATATTACTTATGGACGACGAGTGCACTGACGACACAGAGGTAGGTACAGCCGTGGCCTACCGTACTGCTTATATATATAATATACTGTATATAACGGACCTGGTGGACACTGTCAGCAAACTGCTAAACTAGTATGAAGAAAAAAAAAAGCCACCACAGGTATACAATGTAGATGGATGGATAGTATAGTATTATATTACTTATGGACGACGAGTGCACTGACGACACAGAGGTAGGTACAGCCGTGGCCTACCGTACTGCTTATATATATAATATACTGTATATAACGGACCTGGTGGACACTGTCAGCAGACTGCTAAACTAGTATGAAGAAAAAAAAAAGCCACCACAGGTATACAATGTAGATGGATGGATAGTATAGTATTATATTACTTATGGACGACGAGTGCACTGACGACACAGAGGTAGGTACAGCCGTGGCCTACCGTACTGCTTATATATATAATATACTGTATATAACGGACCTGGTGGACACTGTCAGCAGACTGCTAAACTAGTATGAAGAAGAAAAAAAGCCACCACAGGTATACAATGTAGATGGATGGATAGTATAGTATTATATTACTTATGGACGACGAGTGCACTGACGACACAGAGGTAGGTACAGCCGTGGCCTACCGTACTGCTTATATATATAATATACTGTATATAACGGACCTGGTGGACACTGTCAGCAAACTGCTAAACTAGTATGAAGAAAAAAAAAAGCCACCACAGGTATACAATGTAGATGGATGGATAGTATAGTATTATATTACTTATGGACGACGAGTGCACTGACGACACAGAGGTAGGTACAGCCGTGGCCTACCGTACTGCTTATATATAATATACTGTATATAACGGACCTGGTGGACACTGTCAGCAGACTGCTTAACTAGTATGTAGAAGAAAAAAAGCCACCACAGGTATACAATGTAGATGGATGGATAGTATAGTATTATATTACTTATGGACGACGAGTGCACTGACGACACAGAGGTAGGTACAGCCGTGGCCTACCGTACTGCTTATTTATATAATATACTGTATATAACGGACCTGGTGGACACTGTCAGCAGACTGCTAAACTAGTATGAAGGAAAAAAAACCCACCACAGGTATACAATGTAGATGGATGGATAGTATAGTATTATATTACTTATGGACAACGAGTGCACTGACGACACAGAGGTAGGTACAGCCGTGGCCTACCGTACTGCTTATATATATAATATACTGTATATAACGGACCTGGTGGACACTGTCAGCAGACTGCTTAACTAGTATGAAGAAAAAAAAAAGCCACCACAGGTATACAATGTAGATGGATGGATAGTATAGTATTATATTACTTATGGACGACGAGTGCACTGACGACACAGAGGTAGGTACAGCCGTGGCCTACCGTACTGCTTATATATATAATAATATACTGTATATAACGGACCTGGTGGACACTGTCAGCAGACTGCTAAACTAGTATGAAGAAAAAAAAAACCACCACAGGTATACAATGTAGATGGATGGATAGTATAGTATTATATTACTTATGGACGACGAGTGCACTGATGACACAGAGGTAGGTACAGCCGTGGTCTACCGTACTGCTTATATATATAATATACTGTATATAACGGACCTGGTGGACACTGTCAGCAGACTGCTAAACTAGTATGAAGAAAAAAAAAAGCCACCACAGGTATACAATGTAGATGGATGGATAGTATAGTATTATATTACTTATGGACGACGAGTGCACTGACGACACAGAGGTAGGTACAGCCGTGGCCTACCGTACTGCTTATATATATAATAATATACTGTATATAATGGACCTGGTGGACACTGTCAGCAGACTGCTAAACTAGTATGAAGAAAAAAAAAACCACCACAGGTATACAATGTAGATGGATGGATGGATAGTATTATATTACTTATGGACGACGAGTGCACTGATGACACAGAGGTAGGTACAGCCGTGGTCTACCGTACTGCTTATATATATAATATACTGTATATAACGGACCTGGTGGACACTGTCAGCAGACTGCTAAACTAGTATGAAGAAAAAAAAAAGCCACCACAGGTATACAATGTAGATGGATGGATAGTATAGTATTATATTACTTATGGACGACGAGTGCACTGACGACACAGAGGTAGGTACAGCCGTGGCCTACCGTACTGCTTATATATATAATATACTGTATATAACGGACCTGGTGGACACTGTCAGCAGACTGCTAAACTAGTATGAAGAAGAAAAAAAGCCACCACAGGTATACAATGTAGATGGATGGATAGTATAGTATTATATTACTTATGGACGACGAGTGCACTGACGACACAGAGGTAGGTACAGCCGTGGCCTACCGTACTGCTTATATATATAATATACTGTATATAACGGACCTGGTGGACACTGTCAGCAAACTGCTAAACTGGTATGAAGAAAAAAAAAAGCCACCACAGGTATACAATGTAGATGGATGGATAGTATAGTATTATATTACTTATGGACGACGAGTGCACTGACGACACAGAGGTAGGTACAGCTGTGGCCTACCGTACTGCTTATATATATAATATACTGTATATAACGGACCTGGTGGACACTGTCAGCAGACTGCTAAACTAGTATGAAGAAAAAAAAAAGCCACCACAGGTATACATTGTAGATGGATGGATAGTATAGTATTATATTACTTATGGACGACGAGTGCACTGACGACACAGAGGTAGGTACAGCCGTGGCCTACCGTACTGCTTATATATATAATATACTGTATATAACGGACCTGGTGGACACTGTCAGCAGACTGCTAAACTAGTATGAAGAAAAAAAAAAGCCACCACAGGTATACAATGTAGATGGATGGATAGTATAGTATTATATTACTTATGGACGACGAGTGCACTGACGACACAGAGGTAGGTACAGCCGTGGCCTACCGTACTGCTTATATATATAATATACTGTATATAACGGACCTGGTGGACACTGTCAGCAGACTGCTAAACTAGTATGAAGAAGAAAAAAAGCCACCACAGGTATACAATGTAGATGGATGGATAGTATAGTATTATATTACTTATGGACGACGAGTGCACTGACGACACAGAGGTAGGTACAGCCGTGGCCTACCGTACTGCTTATATATATAATATACTGTATATAACGGACCTGGTGGACACTGTCAGCAAACTGCTAAACTAGTATGAAGAAAAAAAAAGCCACCACAGGTATACAATGTAGATGGATGGATAGTATAGTATTATATTACTTATGGACGACGAGTGCACTGACGACACAGAGGTAGGTACAGCCGTGGCCTACCGTACTGCTTATATATATAATATACTGTATATAACGGACCTGGTGGACACTGTCAGCAGACTGCTTAACTAGTATGAAGAAAAAAAAAAGCCACCACAGGTATACAATGTAGATGGATGGATAGTATAGTATTATATTACTTATGGACGACGAGTGCACTGACGACACAGAGGTAGGTACAGCCGTGGCCTACCGTACTGCTTATATATATAATAATATACTGTATATAACGGACCTGGTGGACACTGTCAGCAGACTGCTAAACTAGTATGAAGAAAAAAAAAACCACCACAGGTATACAATGTAGATGGATGGATAGTATAGTATTATATTACTTATGGACGACGAGTGCACTGATGACACAGAGGTAGGTACAGCCGTGGTCTACCGTACTGCTTATATATATAATATACTGTATATAACGGACCTGGTGGACAGTGTCAGCAGACTGCTAAACTAGTATGAAGAAAAAAAAAAGCCACCACAGGTATACAATGTAGATGGATGGATAGTATAGTATTATATTACTTATGGACGACGAGTGCACTGACGACACAGAGGTAGGTACAGCCGTGGCCTACCGTACTGCTTATATATATAATATACTGTATATAACGGACCTGGTGGACACTGTCAGCAGACTGCTAAACTAGTATGAAGAAGAAAAAAAGCCATCACAGGTATACAATGTAGATGGATGGATAGTATAGTATTATATTACTTATGGACGACGAGTGCACTGACGACACAGAGGTAGGTACAGCCGTGGCCTACCGTACTGCTTATATATATAATATACTGTATATAACGGACCTGGTGGACACTGTCAGCAAACTGCTAAACTAGTATGAAGAAAAAAAAAAGCCACCACAGGTATACAATGTAGATGGATGGATAGTATAGTATTATATTACTTATGGACGACGAGTGCACTGACGACACAGAGGTAGGTACAGCCGTGGCAAACCGTACTGCTTATATATATAATATACTGTATATAACGGACCTGGTGGACACTGTCAGCAGACTGCTTAACTAGTATGAAGAAGAAAAAAAGCCACCACAGGTATACAATGTAGATGGATGGATAGTATAGTATTATATTACTTATGGATGACGAGTGCACTGACGACACAGAGGTAGGTACAGCCGTTGCCTACCGTACTGCTTATCTATATAATATACTGTATATAACGGACCTGGTGGACACTGTCAGCAGACTGCTAAACTAGTATGAAGGGAAAAAAACCCACCACAGGTATACAATGTAGATGGATGGATAGTATAGTATTATATTACTTATGGACGACGAGTGCACTGATGACACAGAGGTAGGTACAGCCGTGGTCTACCGTACTGCTTATATATATAATATACTGTATATAACGGACCTGGTGGACACTGTCAGCAGACTGCTAAACTAGTATGAAGGAAAAAAAAAGCCACCACAGGTATACAATGTAGATGGATGGATAGTATAGTATTATATTACTTATGGACGACGAGTGCACTGACGACACAGAGGTAGGTACAGCTGTGGCCTACCGTACTGCTTATATATATATAATATACTGTATATAACGGACCTGGTGGACACTGTCAGCAGACTGCTAAACTAGTATGAAGGGGAAAAAAAGCCACCACAGGTATACAATGTAGATGGATGGATAGTATAGTATTATATTACTTATGGACGACGAGTGCACTGACGACACAGAGGTAGGTACAGCCGTGGCCTACCGTACTGCTTATATATATAATATACTGTATATAACGGACCTGGTGGACACTGTCAGCAAACTGCTAAACTAGTATGAAGAAAAAAAAAAGCCACCACAGGTATACAATGTAGATGGATGGATAGTATAGTATTATATTACTTATGGACGACAAGTGCACTGACGACACAGAGGTAGGTACAGCCGTGGCCTACCGTACTGCTTATATATATGTAATATACTGTATATAACGGACCTGGTGGACACTGTCAGCAGACTGCTTAACTAGTATGAAGAAGAAAAAAAGCCACCACAGGTATACAATGTAGATGGATGGATAGTATAGTATTATATTACTTATGGACGACGAGTGCACTGACGACACAGAGGTAGGTACAGCCGTGGCCTACCGTACTGCTTATATATATAATATACTGTATATAACGGACCTGGTGGACACTGTCAGCAGACTGCTAAACTAGTATGAAGAAGAAAAAAAGCCACCACAGGTATACAATGTAGATGGATGGATAGTATAGTATTATATTACTTATGGACGACGAGTGCACTGACGACACAGAGGTAGGTACAGCCGTGGCCTACCGTACTGCTTATATATATAATATACTGTATATAACGGACCTGGTGGACACTGTCAGCAAACTGCTAAACTAGTATGAAGAAAAAAAAAGCCACCACAGGTATACAATGTAGATGGATGGATAGTATAGTATTATATTACTTATGGACGACGAGTGCACTGACGACACAGAGGTAGGTACAGCCGTGGCCTACCGTACTGCTTATATATATAATATACTGTATATAACGGACCTGGTGGACACTGTCAGCAGACTGCTAAACTAGTATGAAGAAGAAAAAAAGCCACCACAGGTATACAATGTAGATGGATGGATAGTATAGTATTATATTACTTATGGACGACGAGTGCACTGACGACACAGAGGTAGGTACAGCCGTGGCCTACCGTACTGCTTATATATATAATATACTGTATATAACGGACCTGGTGGACACTGTCAGCAAACTGCTAAACTAGTATGAAGAAAAAAAAAGCCACCACAGGTATACAATGTAGATGGATGGATAGTATAGTATTATATTACTTATGGACGACGAGTGCACTGACGACACAGAGGTAGGTACAGCCGTGGCCTACCGTACTGCTTATATATATAATATACTGTATATAACGGACCTGGTGGACACTGTCAGCAGACTGCTTAACTAGTATGAAGAAAAAAAAAAGCCACCACAGGTATACAATGTAGATGGATGGATAGTATAGTATTATATTACTTATGGACGACGAGTGCACTGACGACACAGAGGTAGGTACAGCCGTGGCCTACCGTACTGCTTATATATATAATAATATACTGTATATAACGGACCTGGTGGACACTGTCAGCAGACTGCTAAACTAGTATGAAGAAAAAAAAAACCACCACAGGTATACAATGTAGATGGATGGATAGTATAGTATTATATTACTTATGGACGACGAGTGCACTGATGACACAGAGGTAGGTACAGCCGTGGTCTACCGTACTGCTTATATATATAATATACTGTATATAACGGACCTGGTGGACAGTGTCAGCAGACTGCTAAACTAGTATGAAGAAAAAAAAAAGCCACCACAGGTATACAATGTAGATGGATGGATAGTATAGTATTATATTACTTATGGACGACGAGTGCACTGACGACACAGAGGTAGGTACAGCCGTGGCCTACCGTACTGCTTATATATATAATATACTGTATATAACGGACCTGGTGGACACTGTCAGCAGACTGCTAAACTAGTATGAAGAAGAAAAAAAGCCATCACAGGTATACAATGTAGATGGATGGATAGTATAGTATTATATTACTTATGGACGACGAGTGCACTGACGACACAGAGGTAGGTACAGCCGTGGCCTACCGTACTGCTTATATATATAATATACTGTATATAACGGACCTGGTGGACACTGTCAGCAAACTGCTAAACTAGTATGAAGAAAAAAAAAAGCCACCACAGGTATACAATGTAGATGGATGGATAGTATAGTATTATATTACTTATGGACGACGAGTGCACTGACGACACAGAGGTAGGTACAGCCGTGGCAAACCGTACTGCTTATATATATAATATACTGTATATAACGGACCTGGTGGACACTGTCAGCAGACTGCTTAACTAGTATGAAGAAGAAAAAAAGCCACCACAGGTATACAATGTAGATGGATGGATAGTATAGTATTATATTACTTATGGATGACGAGTGCACTGACGACACAGAGGTAGGTACAGCCGTTGCCTACCGTACTGCTTATCTATATAATATACTGTATATAACGGACCTGGTGGACACTGTCAGCAGACTGCTAAACTAGTATGAAGGGAAAAAAACCCACCACAGGTATACAATGTAGATGGATGGATAGTATAGTATTATATTACTTATGGACGACGAGTGCACTGATGACACAGAGGTAGGTACAGCCGTGGTCTACCGTACTGCTTATATATATAATATACTGTATATAACGGACCTGGTGGACACTGTCAGCAGACTGCTAAACTAGTATGAAGGAAAAAAAAAGCCACCACAGGTATACAATGTAGATGGATGGATAGTATAGTATTATATTACTTATGGACGACGAGTGCACTGACGACACAGAGGTAGGTACAGCTGTGGCCTACCGTACTGCTTATATATATATAATATACTGTATATAACGGACCTGGTGGACACTGTCAGCAGACTGCTAAACTAGTATGAAGGGGAAAAAAAGCCACCACAGGTATACAATGTAGATGGATGGATAGTATAGTATTATATTACTTATGGACGACGAGTGCACTGACGACACAGAGGTAGGTACAGCCGTGGCCTACCGTACTGCTTATATATATAATATACTGTATATAACGGACCTGGTGGACACTGTCAGCAAACTGCTAAACTAGTATGAAGAAAAAAAAAAGCCACCACAGGTATACAATGTAGATGGATGGATAGTATAGTATTATATTACTTATGGACGACAAGTGCACTGACGACACAGAGGTAGGTACAGCCGTGGCCTACCGTACTGCTTATATATATGTAATATACTGTATATAACGGACCTGGTGGACACTGTCAGCAGACTGCTTAACTAGTATGAAGAAGAAAAAAAGCCACCACAGGTATACAATGTAGATGGATGGATAGTATAGTATTATATTACTTATGGACGACGAGTGCACTGACGACACAGAGGTAGGTACAGCCGTGGCCTACCGTACTGCTTATATATATAATATACTGTATATAACGGACCTGGTGGACACTGTCAGCAGACTGCTAAACTAGTATGAAGAAGAAAAAAAGCCACCACAGGTATACAATGTAGATGGATGGATAGTATAGTATTATATTACTTATGGACGACGAGTGCACTGACGACACAGAGGTAGGTACAGCCGTGGCCTACCGTACTGCTTATATATATAATATACTGTATATAACGGACCTGGTGGACACTGTCAGCAAACTGCTAAACTAGTATGAAGAAAAAAAAAGCCACCACAGGTATACAATGTAGATGGATGGATAGTATAGTATTATATTACTTATGGACGACGAGTGCACTGACGACACAGAGGTAGGTACAGCCGTGGCCTACCGTACTGCTTATATATATAATATACTGTATATAACGGACCTGGTGGACACTGTCAGCAGACTGCTTAACTAGTATGAAGAAAAAAAAAAGCCACCACAGGTATACAATGTAGATGGATGGATAGTATAGTATTATATTACTTATGGACGACGAGTGCACTGACGACACAGAGGTAGGTACAGCCGTGGCCTACCGTACTGCTTATATATATAATAATATACTGTATATAACGGACCTGGTGGACACTGTCAGCAGACTGCTAAACTAGTATGAAGAAAAAAAAAACCACCACAGGTATACAATGTAGATGGATGGATAGTATAGTATTATATTACTTATGGACGACGAGTGCACTGATGACACAGAGGTAGGTACAGCCGTGGTCTACCGTACTGCTTATATATATAATATACTGTATATAACGGACCTGGTGGACAGTGTCAGCAGACTGCTAAACTAGTATGAAGAAAAAAAAAAGCCACCACAGGTATACAATGTAGATGGATGGATAGTATAGTATTATATTACTTATGGACGACGAGTGCACTGACGACACAGAGGTAGGTACAGCCGTGGCCTACCGTACTGCTTATATATATAATATACTGTATATAACGGACCTGGTGGACACTGTCAGCAGACTGCTAAACTAGTATGAAGAAGAAAAAAAGCCATCACAGGTATACAATGTAGATGGATGGATAGTATAGTATTATATTACTTATGGACGACGAGTGCACTGACGACACAGAGGTAGGTACAGCCGTGGCCTACCGTACTGCTTATATATATAATATACTGTATATAACGGACCTGGTGGACACTGTCAGCAAACTGCTAAACTAGTATGAAGAAAAAAAAAAGCCACCACAGGTATACAATGTAGATGGATGGATAGTATAGTATTATATTACTTATGGACGACGAGTGCACTGACGACACAGAGGTAGGTACAGCCGTGGCAAACCGTACTGCTTATATATATAATATACTGTATATAACGGACCTGGTGGACACTGTCAGCAGACTGCTTAACTAGTATGAAGAAGAAAAAAAGCCACCACAGGTATACAATGTAGATGGATGGATAGTATAGTATTATATTACTTATGGATGACGAGTGCACTGACGACACAGAGGTAGGTACAGCCGTTGCCTACCGTACTGCTTATCTATATAATATACTGTATATAACGGACCTGGTGGACACTGTCAGCAGACTGCTAAACTAGTATGAAGGAAAAAAAACCCACCACAGGTATACAATGTAGATGGATGGATAGTATAGTATTATATTACTTATGGACGACGAGTGCACTGATGACACAGAGGTAGGTACAGCCGTGGTCTACCGTACTGCTTATATATATAATATACTGTATATAACGGACCTGGTGGACACTGTCAGCAGACTGCTAAACTAGTATGAAGGAAAAAAAAAGCCACCACAGGTATACAATGTAGATGGATGGATAGTATAGTATTATATTACTTATGGACGACGAGTGCACTGACGACACAGAGGTAGGTACAGCTGTGGCCTACCGTACTGCTTATATATATATAATATACTGTATATAACGGACCTGGTGGACACTGTCAGCAGACTGCTAAACTAGTATGAAGGGGAAAAAAAGCCACCACAGGTATACAATGTAGATGGATGGATAGTATAGTATTATATTACTTATGGACGACGAGTGCACTGACGACACAGAGGTAGGTACAGCCGTGGCCTACCGTACTGCTTATATATATAATATACTGTATATAACGGACCTGGTGGACACTGTCAGCAAACTGCTAAACTAGTATGAAGAAAAAAAAAAGCCACCACAGGTATACAATGTAGATGGATGGATAGTATAGTATTATATTACTTATGGACGACAAGTGCACTGACGACACAGAGGTAGGTACAGCCGTGGCCTACCGTACTGCTTATATATATGTAATATACTGTATATAACGGACCTGGTGGACACTGTCAGCAGACTGCTTAACTAGTATGAAGAAGAAAAAAAGCCACCACAGGTATACAATGTAGATGGATGGATAGTATAGTATTATATTACTTATGGACGACGAGTGCACTGACGACACAGAGGTAGGTACAGCCGTGGCCTACCGTACTGCTTATATATATAATATACTGTATATAACGGACCTGGTGGACACTGTCAGCAGACTGCTAAACTAGTATGAAGGAAAAAAAACCCACCACAGGTATACACTGTAGATGGATGGATAGTATAGTATTATATTACTTATGGACGACGAGTGCACTGACGACACAGAGGTAGGTACAGCCGTGGCCTACCGTACTGCTTATATATATAATATACTGTATATAACGGACCTGGTGGACACTGTCAGCAGACTGCTAAACTAGTATGAAGAAAAAAAAAAAAGCCACCACAGGTATACAATGTAGATGGATGGATAGTATAGTATTATATTACTTATGGACGACGAGTGCACTGACGACACAGAGGTAGGTACAGCCGTGGCCTACCGTACTGCTTATATATATAATATACTGTATATAACGGACCTGGTGGACACTGTCAGCAGACTGCTAAACTAGTATGAAGGAAAAAAAAAGCCACCACAGGTATACAATGTAGATGGATGGATAGTATAGTATTATATTACTTATGGACGACGAGTGCACTGACGACACAGAGGTAGGTACAGCCGTGGCCTACCGTACTGCTTATATATATATAATATACTGTATATAACGGACCTGGTGGACACTGTCAGCAGACTGCTAAACTAGTATGAAGGAAAAAAAAGCCACCACAGGTATACAATATAGATGGATGGATAGTATAGTATTATATTACTTATGGACGACGAGTGCACTGACGACACAGAGGTAGGTACAGCCGTGGCCTACCGTACTGCTTATATATATAATATACTGTATATAACGGACCTGGTGGACACTGTCAGCAGACTGCTTAACTAGTATGAAGAAAAAAAAAAGCCACCACAGGTATACAATGTAGATGGATGGATAGTATAGTATTATATTACTTATGGACGACGAGTGCACTGACGACACAGAGGTAGGTACAGCCGTGGCCTACCGTACTGCTTATATATATAATAATATACTGTATATAACGGACCTGGTGGACACTGTCAGCAGACTGCTAAACTAGTATGAAGAAAAAAAAAAAACACCACAGGTATACAATGTAGATGGATGGAAAGTATAGTATTATATTACTTATGGACGACGAGTGCACTGATGACACAGAGGAAAGTACAGCCGTGGTCTACCGTACTGCTTATGTATATAATATACTGTATATAACGGACCTGGTGGACACTGTCAGCAGACTGCTAAACTAGTATGAAGAAAAAAAAAAGCCACCACAGGTATACAATGTAGATGGATGGATAGTATAGTATTATATTACTTATGGACGACGAGTGCACTGATGACACAGAGGTAGGTACAGCCGTGGCCTACCGTACTGCTTATATATATATAATATACTGTATATAACGGACCTGGTGGACACTGTCAGCAGACTGCTAAACTAGTATGAAGAAGAAAAAAAGCCACCACAGGTATACAATGTAGATGGATGGATAGTATAGTATTATATTACTTATGGACGACGAGTGCACTGACGACACAGAGGTAGGTACAGCCGTGGCCTACCGTACTGCTTATATATATAATATACTGTATATAACGGACCTGGTGGACACTGTCAGCAGACTGCTTAACTAGTATGAAGAAAAAAAAAAGCCACCACAGGTATACAATGTAGATGGATGGATAGTATAGTATTATATTACTTATGGACGACGAGTGCACTGACGACACAGAGGTAGGTACTGCCGTGGCCTACCGTACTGCTTATATATATAATATACTGTATATAACGGACCTGGTGGACACTGTCAGCAGACTGGTAAACTAGTACGAAGGAAAAAAAAACCACCACAGGTATACAATGTAGATGGATGGATAGTATAGTGTTATATTACTTATGGACGACAAGTGCACTGACGACACAGAGGTAGGTACAGCCGTGGCCTACCGTACGGCTTATATATATAATAATATACTGTATATAACGGACCTGGTGGACACTGTCAGCAGACTGCTAAACTAGTATGAAGGAAAAAAAAACCACCACAGGTATACAATGTAGATGGATGGATAGTATAGTATTATATTACTTATGGACGACGAGTGCACTGATGACACAGAGGTAGGTACAGCCGTGGTCTACCGTACTGCTTATATATATAATATACTGTATATAACGGACCTGGTGGACACTGTCAGCAGACTGCTAAACTAGTATGAAGGAAAAAAAAAGCCACCACAGGTATACAATGTAGATGGATGGATAGTATAGTATTATATTACTTATGGACGACGAGTGCACTGACGACACAGCGGTAGGTACAGCCGTGGCCTACTGTACTGCTTATATATATAATATACTGTATATAATGGACCTGGTGGACACTGTCAGCAGACTGCTAAACTAGTATGAAGAAGAAAAAAAGCCACCACAGGTATACAATGTAGATGGATGGATAGTATAGTATTATATTACTTATGGACGACGAGTGCACTGACGACACAGAGGTAGGTACAGCCGTGGCCTACCGTACTGCTTATATATATAATATACTGTATATAACGGACCTGGTGGACACTGTCAGCAGACTGCTAAACTAATATGAAGAAAAAAAAAAGCCACCACAGGTATACAATGTAGATGGATGGATAGTATAGTATTATATTACTTATGGACGACGAGTGCACTGACGACACAGAGGTAGGTACAGCCGTGGCCTACCGTACTGCTTATATATATAATATACTGTATATAACGGACCTGGTGGACACTGTCAGCAGACTGCTAAACTAGTATGAAGAAAAAAAAAAGCCACCACAGGTATACAATGTAGATGGATGGATAGTATAGTATTATATTACTTATGGACGACGAGTGCACTGACGACACAGAGGTAGGTACAGCCGTGGCCTACCGTACTGCTTATATATATAATATACTGTATATAACGGACCTGGTGGACACTGTCAGCAGACTGCTAAACTAGTATGAAGAAAAAAAAAACACCACAGGAGTGTTTTTCAGGCAGACAAACGTATACTGGACTGGTGGTCTCTATCAGCAAAACTGTGCACTGTACTCCTGCTATAACTGCTCCCCAGTCCCCACAATTAGACAGATTGAGCAGTGCACTCAGCACAGATATATCATGCGGCAGTGCAGCACACTGAGCACAGATATGGTCGAGCGTTTTTTTCATGTAGAGAAACAAAGGATTAAACTCACTGGTGGTAAACCCTGCACTGTACTCCCTAACAGCTGCTCCCCGTCCCCAATCCTCCCCACAATTATAATAACTAAGTCACTCAGTTTACTCTTTTCTTTTCTAATATAACGGAGAGGACGCCAGCCACGTCCTCTCCCTATCAATCTCAATGCACGTGTGAAAATGGCGGCGACGCGCGGCTCCTTATATAGAATCCGAATCTCGCGAGAATCCGACAGCGGGATGATGACGGTCGGGCGCGCTCGGGTTAACCGAGCAAGGCGGGAGGATCCGAGTCGCTCGGACCCGTGTAAAAAAAGGTGAAGTTCGGGCGGGTTCGGATCCCGAGGATCCGAACCCGCTCATCACTAGTAATTTATAATATTGGGGGTCATTCAGAGTTGATCGCTCGCTAGCAGTTTTTAGCAGCCGTGCAAACGCTAGGCCGCCACCCACTGGGAGTGTATTTTAGCTTAGCGGAAGTGCAAAGTTTTTTATCGCAGAGCACCTGCAAAAAATTTTGTGTAGTTTCAGAGTAGCTCAAAACCTACTCAGCGCTTGTGATTACTTCAGACTATACAGTTCCGGATTTGACGTCACACGCTCGCCCAGCGTTAGCCCAGCCACGCCTGCATTTTCCCTGGCATGCCTGAGTTTTTCCGAACACTCCCTGAAAACGGTCAGTTGCCACCCAGAAACGCCCACTTCATGTCAATCACTCTGCGGCAACCAGTGCGACTGAAATGCATTGCTAGACCCTGTGCAAAACTGCATCGTTCGTTGTGCCTGTACGTCGCGCATGTGTATTGTTCCGTATACGCATGTGCAGAACTGCCATTTTTTAGTCTGATCGCTGCGCTACGAATAAATGCAGCTAGTGATCAACTCGGAATGACCACCATTGTGCGTTAATGCATCCTTAATTTTTATGTTTTTGGTCATGTTTACAAGAAAATGGCCGCTTGCCGCTTAATGAATTGAAAATCTACTAAATGAGACCTGAGGTAGAGCATGCTGATGTAATTATAGACAAGAGCGGAAGAGCGGTAACCGGAAGTAACATCGATTAGGTGGAACACAAAGTGGAACGCAAGTGCGTCACGTGACTTCCGGTTCCAGCGGAAATCCGGTTACAAGCGGCATTTGAGAGGATGAACACCAGTAAATATCAAGACTGTGGAAAATGTGGAATTACAGACTTTCTTTGATGAAATGGTTTTAATAGGATTAGAAGGCTTAGTTGATTCCATGTCTGGCATTAGGTAAATTTTATTGCAAATTGTGGTAATTGGCATTGTGGGGATAAATACCTGTGATAGCTGCACTCTCCTCATACCTTGACAAAGACATCCAGGAGGTGTTGAAATGCGTTGGTAGAAGGAGAGTTTTTTCTGGACATTAGACTGACGCTGGAATGACCACATTATCCGGGGACGCCTGGTGATTTTCCATCTATGCATTTTTGTCTACTTGGTTATGTAGACATTTCAAGCCGGTGAGGGTCCAATTCACCTTGTATATTTTTTTATATGTTTTAGTCATTAAAGATTTTTATATATTTTAAAGAATCATTTTTTCCTGATTCCGTATCTGATAAATTGGGGATTATATTATCCTGGAGAAGTTAAGTGATTTATTTAACATATGCAGTTGTCTACACATTGATGTAGACCAGTGTTATTGGTGAGAGTTTAATTCTTCTGGATAAAATTATGTATATATGAATTTGAATAAAAAAGATTTTTTACACTATTGGGAGCCATTTCTCTGAGGTATTCTACCAGGACTACTATAAGAGAGGAGAATGTGGAAAGTCCGGCTAAACTCAGTTTCATTGTGAGGCCTGATTGTCTACTGATCTCTGTAGACCAACAAATTGGGTACGACTTTGGAGAAAAAAAGTCTACAGATTGTTATATTTGCTTGACTGTATTATACTATGAGATTGTTATGTATTCTCTTTTGAGGTCACTGAGATATGGCAAGTATAATTAAGGGAGCTGCGTCTGAGGAATTGGTGATACTTTTCTATTTTTGTGTATATTTGAGTGTGGGTGTCACTTGCTATCACCAGATCTAGAGGCTGCGGTTGGCGTACTGATTGAACACATTTATATATTTGTGTATATATAGTAGTGTCCACATTACAATAGAAATATATAGTAATGCCCCCATAATAATAGACATATAGTAGTGTCCACATTACAATAGAAATATATAGTAATGCCCCCATAATAATAGACATATATAGTAGTGTCCACATTTCAATAGAAATATATAGCAATGCCCCCATTATAATAGAAATATATAGTAGTGTCCACATTACAATAGAAATATATAGTAATTCCCCCAATAATAATAGAAATATATAGTAGTGTCCACATTACAATAGAAATATATAGTAATGCCTCCATAATTATAGAAATACAGTTGTGCTCATAAGTTTACATACCCTAGCAGAATTTGTGATTTTCTGGCCATTTGTCAGAGAATATAAATGATAACTCACAAACTTTTCTTTCACTCATGGTTAGTGGTTGGGTGAAGCCATTTATTGTCAAACAACTGTGTTTACTCTTTTTAAATCATAATGACAACAGAAACTACCCAAATGACCTGATCAAAAGTTTACATACCCCAGTTCTTAATACCGTGTATTGCCCCCTTTAACATCAATGACAGCTTGAAGTCTTTTGTGGTAGCTGTGGATGAGGCTCTTTATTTTCTCAGATGGTAAAGCTGCCCTTTCTTCTTGGCAAAAAGCCTCCAGTTCCTGTAAATTCTTGGGCTGTCTTGAATGAACTGCACGTTTGAGATCTCCCCAGAGTGGCTCAATGATATTGAGATCAGGAGACTGAGATGGCCACTCCAGAACCTTCACTTTATTCTGCTGTAGCCAATGACAGGTCGACTTGGCCTTGTGTTTTGGATCATTGTCATGTTGGAACGTCCAAGTACGTCCCATGCGCAGCTTCTGGGCTGATGAGTGCAAATTTTCCTCCAGTATTTTCTGATAACATGCTGCATTCATCTTGCCATCAATTTTGACCAAGTTTCCAGTGCCTTTGTAGCTCACACATCCCCAAAACATCAGCGATCTACCTCTGTGTTTCACAGTAGGAATGGTGTACCTTTCATCATAGGCCTTGTTGACTCCTCTCCAAATGTAACGTTTATGGTTGTGGCCAAAAAGTTAAATTTTGGTCTCATCACTCCAAATGACTTTGTTTCAGAAGTTTTGAGGCTTGTCTCTGTGCTGTTTGGAGTATTGAAAGCGGGATGCTTTGTGGTATTTGCATAGTAATGGCTTTCTTCTGGCGACTCGACCATGCAGCCCATTTTTCTTCAAATGCCTCCTTATTGTGCATCTTGAAACAACCACACCACTTTTTTTCAGAGAGTCCTGTATTTCAGCTGAAGTTATTTGTGGATTTTTCTTTGCATCCAGAACAATTTTCCTGGCAGTTGTGGCTGAAATTTTTGTTGGTCTACCTGACCGTGATTTGGTTTCCACAGAATCCCTCATTTTCCACTTCTTAATTAGAGTTTGAACACTGCTGATTGGCATTCTCAATTGCTTGGATATCTTTTTATATCCATTTCCTGTTTTATACAGTTCAATTACCTTTTCCTGCAGATCCTTTGACAATTCTTTTGCTTTCCCTATGACTCAGAATCCAGACATGTCAGTGCAGCACTGGATGAAAGATGTAAGGGTCTTTCTGAAGTCCAGAAACTTACTGACCTTTTATACACACACACTGATTACAAGCAAACAGATCACAGGTGAGGATGGTTACCTTTAGTAGCCATTCAAACCCGTTTGTGTCAACTTGTGTGCATGTTATCAGGCCAAAATCTCCAGGGTATGTAAACTTTTGATCAGGGTCATTTGGGTAGTTTCTGTTGTCATTATGATTTAAAAAGAGTAAACACAGTTGTTTGACAATAAATGGCTCCACCCAACCACTAACCATGAGTGAAAGAAAAGTTTGTGAGTTATCATTCATATTCTCTGACAAATGGCCAGAAAATCACAAATTCTGCAAGGGTATGTAAACTTATGAGCACAACTGTATATATTAGTGTCCACATTATATTAAAAAATAATGACCCCACACACTGGCAATAGTAGGATCCAGCTTCCTCAGGAGCATGCTCCTGAGGAAGCTGGATCCAACTATTGCCAGTGAGTTATTGAGCCAACCACTTGATACCTGCCTGGACTCTACTCTACAGTGTACACTCATGTTGTACTTTGTCACCCCTCGGCCTTAAATGGACTTTCATCCAATTGGATATTCACCATCTACCATTATTCCAGTCTACCCCTGCAGCTGTAAATGGACTCTTCCTAAAAGCTGATGCCATCAAGGGATATTCCTACAGTGGACCTGGTAAATATTATTGCTTTGCAGTGATCGTATTCTGGAAACTGTCCTAGCCGATGAGGAGCTGACATTCAATGTGCACACAAAAGTAGATTTGTATTGCGATTCTAAACCGGGAGGTATCTGCTTACAAGACTGTCGCTATTTAGCAAGAACTTAATTTCAGTCCTGTTGTTTTAATATAATAAACTATTATTTTTTATTTAAAGCAAACGGTCTTTTATATGTAATTATTACAGCCAGCGCTGGTACATTTTTATTCTCTTCCATTAGGAGAGGAAGCGTGATGGGATCTCATGACATCACCGGCGCGCTCCCTGTAACACTGACAAAGTGGGAGGAGCCGTCTTGCTGCCGAACACCATGGTCTTGTTGCTCGGCAGCACATTATAATTGCGGTAATGTCAGTCATGGGTGCAAAGTGTGCAGTGGGTGCTACTGCGTACCTGCTGCCAAATTCTTAAGGGTTCTCTGTACCCGAGCGTACCTGTATACTTGCACCACCAGTTCTGATATATAATTAGACAAATAAATGTTAGGCATTTTATGAGATTGCTTTAATCCACTCCTGTATGGGATAAATACAATTAATTTATATCTTAACCCTTTCACTGCTGTGCCTATTCAGGCATTTCTTGGGAGGGTCACATTCTAACATCTATTTATGCCATACCTGCACAAATAATAATACTTTCAAAGTATTCCAATTTCCTGAAAACAATATTTGTTTGCTTATTTATTCTCTAAGGCAAAGACAAAAGGGCCTTATTCAGCTTCAGTTGCAATTTAGTAAAATCGCAAAGCGGACGATAATCGGACGACTGCGCATGAACTGCATATGTATTGCACATGTGTCAGAGCCACAGTGCGATCGGATTGCAATTGCCAGGAAGAGTCCTTTTCTGGAGGTTATATGGAGTTTGTGGGATGTGGTTGAAAAAACACAGGAAATCATAGCCGTTTTCAGGGCGTGTATCTGACGTCAGCAAAGGATTACGACTAAAAACATGGAGACGGTGCGACTGCATTCTCATTATTCAGAGTAGTCCTGAGTAAACTGCAACTGTCGATAGTACTAAAATTCTGCGTATGCATCGCAATTATGCATCTGCATACGCAGATTTGCGAATGCATTGGTGTGCATCTTTTTCCTTTGTGGATGGCTCTTCACATGCATTTTTTTTAGCAGAAGCAGGATTGAGAAAATCACACTTTCTGTCTCAATAGCGATCCAAGCTGAATGAGGTACAATGTACCAAAAATAGTAAAAAAATGCTTTTTTAATTGAAACTGCAATAAAGTAAACTAAAAGCAAATGTGTATATTTGTTTTGCTTTGTTTTCTTTTTTTTTTTTTTAACAGTCACTGTCAGAATCCATCACATAATCCGATCCCAAAACATGGTACTGTTCAAATTGTATGTTGTAACCATGTATATTTTGTGTGGAAATGTCATTTTTAAAACTGTATGCCAAAATGCCATTCTGTAATTAACTCCAGGTACAGTAATTGAGTCAGGGAAATTGGGATTGTTACAATAAATGTATGTACTCTACCCAGCATGAGGGCCTGTGTAACTGGTACTGTCATCCTGTCAATCCACAGAGGTGTTGAATTCTTTTGAATTATGTCTACTTGAATTGCTCAAGAAGGCATTTGGCCAGGAAATCTCTTTCCTGACTAAGACCATAAATCAGTCCTGTCGACCTTTTGTACTGTCTACCTTTTTCATGTCGACCTTTTGACCCTGTCGACCTAATGTCTGTCTAACATATGTTGTCTATCTATTGACTGTCTAGCTAGACACTGTCTATCAACCGGATACCTTAGATCCCAAGGGTGGGTGTGTGACAAGGAGCAATGTTGGAAGGATAAAGATGTGTGTCTGTAGGTGATTCATGGTCTTTCACTAAAGTAGTCATACAGTGAGGATGTCCAACTTATATCAGGAGCGACATTATTACAGCATTGTTCGATTTTGAAAGGTGACTAAAACTATTATTTATCATTTTTATTTTCTCTGAAACTGTCTGTAATCTGTGTGTAAATAATCATATATACTTTGTAACTCTCTTTTTTGTAACTGTAAGCTCTGAAGTTATTCTTAAAATTAAAACCTAATTTCTAGTTCTGATTTTCTGTGTTCTTAAACCTACGGCCTTGAGAGGCACTTGAATACTGATTTTTAAAGTGTATATACTGTGAGCAGAACTGAAGAGCTTGGGAGGCATTACTTCCCAGAATTCCCTTGGTGATGGCAAAAACTTATATAGTTTATTTTTAAAATAAGTTGCAAAACTCTAAAATCACAACTTCCCAACTTGGAAGGAATTTTGAGTGTGGGCTCGTGCGTGACAATAAACACAACATATTTTGTGGTTCTTCAGAATTGATCCATTTTTCAAAAACAGCCTACATTTTATACATAGGTTTCATAATAAAAGCTGAACTTGACAATGATAATGCATTTTTTTACCTGTTTGAATGAAATGCATAAAATGTGTAAAATAATAGTGTTGGGGCTGAAACAGCCTAACCCTCTCTGGTGGTGCCTAAATCTTAATGACTTAATGATGTCATTGTGGATCCAATGTGATGACATCATCTAGCCCCTTCTAGGGCGCTTTAAGAAGTAGTTCGTTTTCTTGCCCATTTGAACCATTGCAGTGCTGAGGATGATTGCCTTAGCAGCAAAGTTGTTAAGGAAATATTGTAGCAGTAGTAGGTGTGATTATTTTTTAAAGATGTTTTTAAGGATCATAAAAGCATTTTCTTTAGAATTGTTTGTGCTAAATCTTTTTCAATTAAAATCAAATCAGTCTTCTAGCTTTGTTGCATCGTCTGCATTATAACTTTAGCTGTAAATTATGCTAATTTTCAAATGTAAAACATGTAACAGCCCATTGTCTAGTACATCAATCAATATGATGATGTTATTTGAGGAATTTGTAAAATCTAAAATGCTTCAAGAGCTTTTGCAACTGTATCATTTCTATCAAGCAGCCAATTCAGTTGGTGTTAGAAGTGGATGTTTTCTGAAAGTGCTTGTAGCAAGGTCACCAGTATGACACATATCATAGCTAGGGAACATAATGTTATATGAGGATGACAAGTGATGATGATAAATGTTTATACATAGACAGGATTAACAAATTTACATTTACAGAAATATAGGTATGTGACTTTTAAATATCTACCATTCATTTAAATCCCAGTTGATTTTAGATGTCAATTATGATATACAGTACTATGAAAAATAAACACTGTATAAACTACTCGTAAAAACACACACACACAAACACACACACACACACACACACAATCAATAAGAATTGGTGCTGCATTTATGCATTAGTAAAACGTAGTGCTGTCAATCATAGCTTTTAAAAGACACATGGGGGTAAATTTACTAAGATGGGAGTTCTATTTAAGATGGGATGTTGCCAATAGCAACCAATCAGCTTCTACTTCTCATTTATCTAGCACCTTCTAGAAGATAATACCTGGAATCTGATTGGTTGCTATGGGCAACATCCCATCTTAAATAGAACTCCCATCTTAGTAAATTTACCCCACGGTGTAAAAACTAGATTTTAATTGTAAAATAAGTCTGGCTAACATTTATTTGTCTTTTTACATGCAGAAGTAATCTCTGTCTCAATTATTACTGTCTAACATTCTGTTAGATTGTGTTTGTATCTTCCTATTAAGTACTCCATGCTAACTAGTAACTACAGTCAAGTGACCCTGCCACAATTTTTACCCAAACAACTGAAAAATCCTCAGAATTTGGAAGTTATATCCAGAATGGCACATGCCAGAGTTGCTGGTCAAGAGACACCACCTAACTCAGCCTGACAACACCTAGGTGGCCTGTCTGCTACCCAGATGACTAATTTTAAACTATTGTTTAAATATTCATTACATTGAGCTTTATTTTATCTGTTCAGCTGCGTTAGGATTCTTGACTATCAGAGGAAGGGAACTTAGCATCCCATGTCTAGTGCTGGACGATAGCCTCTGAATCTTAGTATGCCGCTTCGGCAGTTGCAATCAGATAGCACATTGCAAGGACATTGGGCTCTATCAATGACAATGGAACTGACATCTGCACTGAAGATTTAGACGTGAGGAGTCTGTAGCTTGTTATCTGTGACATGGAGCAGTACGGATAGTGTAATGGTTAGCATCACTGACTCACAGTACTGAGGTCATGGGTTTGATTCGCACGTTGGCCCTAACTGCGTGGAGTTTGTATATTCCCGTGCTTGCGTGGGTTTCCTCTGGGTACTCCGGTTTCCTCCCATAATCCAAAAATATACTGGTAAGTTAATTGGCTCTCAACAAAATTATCCCTAGTGTGAATGTGTGTGCGTGTACATGTGGTCGGGAATATAGAATGTAAGCTCCACTGGGGCAGGGACTGATGTGAATGGCCAAATATTCTCTGTAAAATGCTGATTAATATGCGTGCACTATATAAATAACTGGTAATAATAATAAATGTCATGTACAGAACTGGACAGTGGACACCAAGAGCCAGTGTCTCTATCAAGTGGGGTCTGTGGGGACAACTGTCCCGGGCCTGAACAATATGACAGAGAGGGGGGTTCCTGGCCCGCTCATACTGCCTGCCTGCTGTACGTCCCAGGGATGTGCAGTCAGGGGAGGCAGTGCCTCCCCTGTCATTAATGATTAAAATAATATAAATAAGATACTTATGACACATATTCTGTGTCATACGTATCTCCTTTATATTAATCTAATCATTATCCCTGTTTAAATGTGTTTGGGAGGCACCGATCATGATGCCTCCAGTTGTGAATGGGGAAAGGTGTGGGAGCGGGGGGCAGGTGCGGGCGGGGCCTAGCCATGGACATGCACCATTAGAGGTGCCGCTTTCATACAGGGACATCCTTTTAACCCATGAAAGCACGCCCATGTCAGTAAGACCACAGTGATTGGCCAGCGGATCCGTCACTGGATCCGCTGCCATCACTGTGTGGGTACGCTGAGGTGTGGGTGGCAGTGGCGGCGGAGGTGCGGGCGGCGGGAGGTGGCAGAGGTGTGGGTGGCGGTGGCGGCGAGAGTATTAGCGGCAGGCAGGGATCCGAGATCCCTGCCTGCCATTCTGCAGAGTTTGGCAGCGGTGCGGTACCAATTTCAAAAATGTTGCCCCAGCGTCATTTTTGAAATTCAGGATGGCCGCCGCGAGCCAATCACGGCTCACTGCGTCATCGCCCCGCCCCCTCCGGCTGACTTACAAGTCAGCGTGAGGCAGCGGAGTCAGTCCGACGGCGGAGGAGGAGCAGAGAAAAGCTCCTGAAGAAAGAAGATGCTGTAAGCCCTGGGAAGGCTGCAGTCATGCAAAAGAGCTTAAAGGCTGCCTCCCAGGTGAAAACGCCGGAGGAAGACGCCGAAAGCCCTGGGGAGGCGGCGGCCATGCAAAAGAGCTTAAAGGCCACCGCCCCCAGGTGAAGACCCTGACTAATAAACTTTTTTTTAAAGACGGTGTGGTGTTTTTATTTTAAGATTTTCTTTACAGGTGCCAGCGAGCCCTTTATGTCCGGGCATGCTGGCACTTGTGGTTATCCAAGTGCCAGCATGCTGGGGCAGGCTTGCTGGGATCTGTAGGCCACCTGTAAAGAATAATATTAACAATGAACCCCGCACCCACCGCTAACCAGGGGTGGCGGGGCATAGCACTGGCATCTGTCCACTATTCTATACTTTAAACAAAGTTCATAGTTGTTTGAATAATCCCCTTGGTAGCACCGATCATCAGTACAAGCGGTCCACTATATCATCCTGTTGCCATACATTTGGATTAATTTCTTAATCCCTGCATTACCTTCATATTTGAAGCATATGACAGATTTATTGATTAAACTACGTGATATGAATTCATTGGCTGAATCTTTATTATTGTGCGCTGCTGACATGACTAGCCTGTACACCCGCATCCCTCATGATGCAGGTGTTCTGGCTGATACTCATTGCTGATAATCCATGCTACACCGGACCACCTGTAGAATTTTTCTTAGAGTTGTTATTTTTGGATCTTACCAGGAATTATTTTTTGTATAATAAAAAATTCTTTCTGCGGGTGTCTGGGTGTGCAATGGGTTTGGCGGTAGCTCCATGACTCCGTCTTACGTTAATGCATTTATGGCCTCCATAGAGAAGGTGGTATTTTATGATCATGATGGTCTTAAAACACCAGTAGCGTTATATTTGTGCTTTATTGATGACCTGCTTATTGTATGGACAGGTAATAAGGAAGATCTATTGGAGCTATTAGAGCAGCATAATTATTCAGGAAGTGTTATCCAATTGACCTATGATATTGGCTCTGAAAAAGTAAATTTTTTAGATGTCAATTTTATGATTAATAATGGACATTTCACTACTGAATTATTTGTGAAAGTACTGACTGTAACATTATTTTGAGAAACTAGAGTTTTCACCCCTTGGTCTTCAGGCGTGAACTCCTGTTTTCACAATTTTTGTGTGGGAGAAGAATTACTTCTGATGAGAATAAAACGAAACACTTAATGACACGCTGGAAAAATTTGTTCTGCACAGTTATAACAGAGCTGAATTACAATTAACAGTGAATAAAGGACTGGCGATTCCTCGAGATCAACTGCTTAACAATAATACTAAACCTAAAGATAAATCCATTAAATCTATTCCCTGGGTCAATACAATTAATAAAAATAGTCCTAGAACAACCAAAAAGCCAAACAATTATGGCCCATAGTGTTGGCCCCCAATTATGGCCCTCAAAACAGGTTCCGGTAATCATAAATTAAGAGAAAAGTCCAGAAGCAGAGCATTGTGAACCTCCTGGACATGGTCATTTGGGGAGGTATGCTGAGCTGTCCCTGTGGTAAGCCCTATGTGGGCAAGACACAGTGGTGGACATTCCGAGTTGTTCGCTCGTTGCCGATTTTCGCTATGCTGCGATTTGTTGCTAAATGCTGTGAATTCCAAATTGCTTTCTCACAAATATTTAAAATGCCCGCTCTAATATATATTGTAAACGCCTGCACATCTTATTACCATGTGCCATGAATGTGCACTATACATAGCAAAACACTGCATCCCATAAGAGAAAACAATACACCCACACATTATTCTGAGTTCCAAAGCTCATTGATGTATATATTTGTTATTAAAAGGATATGGATTCAATATATTACAAAGTACAGTATACCTATAGTTACATGGTTACACTCACACAGTAAGCAGTTAAAACATACAGTTACATACAGTTACATACAGCTACAGTTACATGCCAGCATACAATACCATTCCCTCAATGTATCTTATATGTCTCTCTCTCTCTACTTAGTAATGCTGGGACTGCATCTTCCTCTGAGACCAAAACACAGCAGCATCCGTGGTGGCAGGAAATGCCTCTATGCAGTTTGAGAAAACATCAGTGCACACCAATACATAACAATAATTCCTAAAGGGTGTTAACTGTACGAAGTCGACTTGTATTTCCTGAAAAGATCCGTCTGCAGGAGGGATATGAGATGGCTCTGTTGGTATTGCTTGACCAATATTCTTCCTCAAGCAAGCAAGACAGGTCATTGCTCTCTTATCTGCATGAGAATATAATCCTGGCGCACACTAGTAAGCTCTCATCAGCCTGCACCTACCCTCTTTGCCTAGATGAGTCAGACCGTGTGCCACCTCAGCTAGACTTGGAAGGTATGCTCTGGGGGCTACTGGCTTACCGTGTCCACCTGCCCACAGTCCTGAGGACTCCTGGCCATACCCCTTTGTCCTCCAGACTGCCTTTTCCTGCAGGGAACAAAAAAAAATCTGTATCTTAATTTAACTATCGTGTGTTTGCAATGTAGAGTACCATGAGCATAACTAAAAAAAGAAAAAAGAAACATCTCTAGAGGAGAGAAAGATGAAGAAAATGAAAAAGAAAATGTCAGGTTTGCCATTCACCAACAGGCATATCAGTGTCTATACAAAATTTCCCTTCACCAGTATTCCCATTCTCCACCCTTTGTGCATGACAAAGCACACTGCAGTAATACTGGTGTCATCGTGCTGTTGAGATATACTGGGTTTGGGCAGAACTCTGAAAAACCTAGGAATGTAGAGTTTGAACTGTACTTGGGTCCATATATTGTACCACCCTGTGTGAATGCAAAAGATGAAGAGGAAACTGTAGAGAAACAGAATAGAGGTTGGTGACAGATGAGTTTGTAGAGGTGAAGAAGATTTTATAAAAATTTGACAACTGGATTGGGCACTACGGGGAAGTAATTCTCTACTTGGTCTATACCCCTAAAAAAAAAAAATCTCTGTGTCTTATCTCCACTGGGACTATCCCAGCCATCAATCCAGTGTCCTGTCCATCCTAAGTTCATAGGGAACCCGGTATCTGTGAGATAATTTCCTCTACCTGTGATGGACATGCATCTAGAACAGTAGAATGCAACATTAGTCTTCAAGTTTTGTCAAAGGGTAATGTTGCATTATTTTGTTCTTCCCATTAGCCGAATCTGTGTTTTCTATATGGCTTATGATTCCTTACTATATGTCCCTTGGTCCCGTCTATGTGTTTAATAATGTGGCTTGTGTTTTCTGTCTAGGGGATCTATATTGACTATGTGTCCTACTACTCCTACAATCTCTGGCAAAATGCCCTTCCTTCCTACAAGTGTAACATATTATTGACCATTAGGGATCTGGGGTTTGGACTGATGGGTCTTTCCTGTATGTGCCAGTATACTTACCGTCCTCAACCTCTCCACCTCTTGTTCTCTGCGCCTAGCACTATTCTGGTGATGTTCAATAGCACACTATCTAAGATTAGCTACTGTGACCCCTTTCCAATTTTGCAAAGAAGTCTGCACCCTGACACTCAATGCCTTATTGAGCCCGTCCATTTGCACAGAGACAGCCACCTCCCATTTGCCGAATTAGTGTTTACCAGTGGTCTTATCCAGATGGAGAGTTTTCTATGACTGCAAGAGACAAAAAAAAATTTTTTAACAAGCTTCTAGGTCATGCGAAGTATTTCATTCAATCCTTCTCATCCCGTATTAAGGGTCTGTACATGGTCCAACAAACATTTCCGAGCTCATCTTTACTAGGGGCATTACTAGGAATGAATACTTCTTATATGGTAACTGAAAGAAATACCCTGGGGTTACCTTGTCTCTGTCCGCTTTCCTACTGGCAAATACTAATGTGCGGACAGGTTTTTTCTCCATTTCTGACGTTACTTTCTTGATTTTTATTTTTTATTTTTGTTTTACTATATATATGTACACAAATGATACCATACTTACCTGTTCCACTGGTCTCAGCCACTTCCCCCACAGGCTACTGCTCTTCTTTTACCGGTTGGATACACCTCTGGGTGCATGAGAAATGGCTGAAAATGATCAGGTCACCTTCTCCTCCTAAATAAAACTTCAACATTCATTAGTACATATATAGGTTACAGTCATATTTTTCATATTTTTATTATTTTCTATAGTTTGTATGCTGGCCGTAACTGCTTCCACATCTACATATGGCGGTGTACTTGCATTCTCTTTTTTTTCTTCCTACTTGTTTATTGTTGCTACAAGTTCAAACAGTTCTTATATTTCCATTCTTGTCTTATATGACTTTGGTTAAACATACCACCTGCAATACCTTAGGATCAAACTCACCAACCCCTCTTGCTGCCACAGGTTTAAACAATTTGTATGTCTGACCCTTTGTTTTTGGGATTTTATCAGACATATACATATTCTTAAGTTCTGCAATACCTCTGGTTCAAAGCTGCCCACCCTAGGGAATGGTTCCCTATCTTTGTCAGTCATACGTTCCTATTCAGACAAAAAGTCTTCAGCGTGTGGACCATATTTCCCACACATAATACTTTTTCCTTTAAACTTCGCTGACCCCCTGGGCCGCGGCTCTTCAACCTGAACCCTGGTTAAACGTCCCTTACTTGAGCAACTGGCTCCCATAATTGTGGGCCTTTTCCCACAAACACCAAAATACTCAATATAAGGTGACGGTGAAAGTTCTCCGAGCGCTCTTCACCCGCTCATGCCCACGTTGGCCAGTACTACCATACACTGTTGATAGCGAAGGCAATGTACCCAACTTAGAGCCCCTATTGACCTATATTTACTGGAAGTTTTTTGGAATAACTTACCCTTTCCAGTAAAGTATCTGTCGTTGGAGATTTTCCTAAGAGAGACCAGCGAAAACTCCCTATGCGCTTTATTATACACAAATCACGCTTGCGTATGCCCTATACAGCGCTAATGATACTGCGATTTTACGCAAAAGATCGTACAAAGGATATCACGTTGCGCTATATATCGCACCCACAAACGCGCGGTCCAATTGCACAGCATATAGGTACTTGTTACTTATCTGCCGTACGACCACTGGAATCGAATCACAAGCTTCGAAACCTCAGCCGGAGCGTATCAAAAACTATATGGGTCACAACACAATTCACAATTCCCTACCATGCTCCTGTGTAAGTCTCCTCACGACTTACGTATTAAACCTTATACTAACGTGAGTCAGCCGCCTCACGCCACCAAGCCTCCACTCACTCGGTGTACCCCACGACGGGATCCCGAATTCCCTGGGTTCGAATATCCACTCACTCCTACGTTCGCTCACTGAAATACACTTTGGTTTTTTCTGTACAGAAAATTTTAATTCATTCAGATAGGCAGCCTTACCCAAGAGGCAATACAGTTTTTAAACTAAATTTTTTTATACTAATCTGCTTTTAAAATCTGATAGTTATGTGCTATTGTATTAAATGTCTACTATCCTACCTTTGAACTAAACGACACTATTGTGTAATTTGTACTTAGCGCCTGCATTCTTACGCACTTTGTGTAAACACGCGACCGTGCGTGTCTCTTACGCTGCGTGCGCAGTCCTTTACTTTGTTCGAGACACGTGTACAAAACTCTGCATCCGCAATAAAACAAATCCCACAACTTCTATAAATGTGAGCAATACTAACTATAATCGCTTACTTAACACAACACACAGTTTTTTCTGTATAAACCTTTACAACCAGGCCAGACTGCGTTTGTGCTTTACGCTTACTTCCTTAAACATTTATTTTAGTTTTAACTATATAGCAACAAATGTATCCGGTTTCACACAGATCTATAATGAGTACAATAATCTATCATTTAAATTATATGATTCAGATTGGATAGCTATCCTGCAGAACATACACTGATATAAACACACATAATTATAATAATATTATATATAATATATATTTATATATATATATATATATATATATATATATATATACCACTTGACTCTCATAGAACCCCCACACAGTACACACATACTGAATGAATGCATTTCCTTCAAAGTCTCTAATTTGCATATCAACAGAGGTTCATATGCCTGTTCAAGAGGGTAGTGGGACAGGTTAATGAACATTTCAATGGCTATCATAAACTAGCAAGCAGATTTAACTAAATCCTGGAGGAAAAAGAAAAAAACTTTGTTTATTTCTGTGTGTAATTCTTACATCAAGTATTCATCTCACTATTAACTCTCACTAGGCCCAATTGAAACTATTTGTAATTGACTATGGCATGGGTTAAATAAATGCATTGGTAACTCATAAATGGTGTTTGATGTGACCAAGGAAAGCTAATTGTTCTGAGCAGAATGAAAATCAGCAATTTAGAAAATGACCTTCCTAAGATGGCCACTGCTCCTCCCCATTCCACATCCATGAGGATTACACAAAATGGTGGACAGGCCATGTGGTTAGTCCAAAATGGAGGACAGACCATGCGGCTTCCTTTGTCACAAAGAAATCACACACCCTACAAGCACCAGAAGTTATTTTAGGCCTCAGTTAAAAAAAAAACTATATCAAGGCTATGCAGCAACTTTGATATGTACTTTTAACCCTACTTAACAGATAAGCAATCCAATCTGAATCAAACACAATATGACTTATTTGAACTTTGTTTTGCAACAATAAAAATACATTTAAGCATCTTAAATATTATGAGAAATGCATTGTCCCTTGAAATTTCATACCATTGGCTTACTGATACCACAACAATACACATGGATGTTATTTTCATCAGCTTCGCGATGCGTCCATCGGAGCCGGTCAATTACAGCCGCGTTTGTAATGTACAGTGCATCATTAAGACCTTGATATCCCGTAAGAGCCCTCATCTGTGAATGCCAAATTGCTTTCTCACAAATATTTAAAATGCCCGCTCTAATATATATTGTAAACGCCTGCACATCTTATTACCATGTGCCATGAATGTTCACTATACATAGCAAAACACTGCATTCCATAAGAGAAAACAATACACCCACACATTAATCTCAGTTCCAAAGCTCATTGATGTATATATTTGTTATTAAAAGGATATGGATTCAATATATTACAAAGTACAGTATACCTATAGTTACATGGTTACACTCACACAGTAAGCAGTTAAAACATACAGTTACATACAATTACATACAGTTACAGTTACATGCCAGCATACAATACCATTCCCTCAATGTATCTTATATATATATCTCTCTCTCTCTCTACTTAGTAATGCTGGGACTGCATCTTCCTCTGAGACCAAAACAGGAACTGACCTTCTGTGGGGTCAGCAGTGTGTTATCTAGTTTCTTGGGGTGGGGACTCACTCTTCATGATGAGTCACTAGTCTCTTTATATATGCTGAACAGGTTCAGCCTTGGGGACGTCCAAAGGGCTGGCCTGAGTTTCCTGTCCACTACCTGTTTGGTCTAATAAAAGTGATTTTAGCTTTTATACATTTAATCATAATTATCCGCTACAATGTCCCACAACTTCACAACAAGCATCAAATGAATCTACACATCAATCTGGTTGCTTCAATAGTAAACATGACAGGTCTATCTGGTTTTGTTCAAATAATACACATACATGACATTACTTCATTATCTATAATTTTAAATCATCATGATGTCTGGCGCTTGATATTATTATAGTTATGTATTGTATGAAATAAGTGTCGAATCCATCTCTGTGGCATGTCCGTGCAAATCCGTGTGTTACCATAAATTGCTGTGCTCGCTGCGCGCATTTGCAAGTATAGCGACCTATATGTGTGTAGTTTGTATGTTCTTTTTCTGTAATATTTTTGACTTCGACAATGCGCATGCACATGCGCTTAGTTATTTAACTAAAAACTTAGCAGTTTTGCTTTTGATCCTGCGGCGCTTTTCAGTCGCACTGCTGATCGGTGAATGATTGACAGGAAAAAGGCATTTCTGGGTGATAACTGAGCGTTTTCTGGGAGTGTGCTAAAAAATGCAGTCAGGGAAAAATGCGGGAGTGTCTGGAGAAACGGGGGAGTGGCTGGCCGAACGCAGGGCATGTTTGTGACGTCAATCCAGGAACTAAACGGACCGAGCTGATCGCAATCTAGGAGTAGGTCTGGAGCTACTCAGAAACTGCAAGAAAATATTTTGTAGCAATTCTGCTACTCTTTTGTTTGCTATTCTGCTAAGCTAAGATACACTCCCAGAGGGCGGCGGCCTAGCGTTTGCAATGCTGCTAAAAGCAGCTAGCGAGCGAACAACTCGGAATGAGGGCGAGTGTCAGTTCAGAGAAAAAATGGCTCAGCATAATTTAGCTATACATCAGGCGTTGAGCTCGGGTCACAGTTATCAACCTGTTGCCGGACACGCTATATATAAGAAACACAGTGTTGCTAGGGAATCAGTACGAGATCCCGCCGGACAGGATCCTGGCGGTCGGAATACCGACACCGAATCCCGACTGGCATAATCCCGACAGGGTGGTGAGCGCAACACAGCCCCTTGCGGGCTCGCTGCGGGCGTGGTGCCTCGCTACGCATGGCACACTCATTTATTCTCCCTCTATGGGTGTCGTGGACACCCACAGAGGGAGAATATGTCAGGATTGTGCCGGTCGGGGATTCCGGGGTCGGTATTCCGACTGCCGGGATTCCGGCCGGGCGGGATCTTGACCGCATCCCATTGCTATTATTCGCATGATCATAATTGATCACGTTCCCCCCTTAAGCAGAGGTGGTAATCGCAATAAAATTGTAATGCAAATGAATCTTGTAGGTATGGTCTTTTATATAAAAAAGGACGTTTTATGTATGGAATTTGAACTTTGTATAATTTTATTACATCTTAAATTTCAGTTAGGATCTTAAAGGTAATAGGATCTTTGGGGGCCTACACATACTCTCTTTGGTGCTTTCCCACCACATTGTTTTATTTATATATGTATACACTCTCTACACTCTAACTCAGGTCTTGCCCTCCTGGCACTCTATATATTTTCCCTTTTTTGGTATATATCCTGCAAGGCCTCACATCTAGCCCCTAAGCTCTCCCACCTATCCTACTACACCTCTCCTGTCCCACCTCTAATCCTGTATGCTCAACACCCCTACTCACCTGCCATTGCTACTGCACAATCTCATCCTCCTCAGTTTTCCCTAAGGACCACTAAATCCACTGCCCCACCTCCCTGTAATGCATCTTACCCCTTCTTCAATATTTTAAGTGTTTACAGGCGTTTCTTTAATAATATGTCCTATACAGTCAGAGGCATAGCGTGAAGACATAAAGCCCAGAGCAGGGGCATGTCACGGCGCCCCAACCCACCACCACCACACATACATACATACATACATACATACATACATACATACATACATACATAGATTCACACACACACATATACACAGATATATGCACATATACATACAAAGATAAACACAAATATACACACAGATATACAGTACACACAGACATACATAAACACACACATATACATGGACATATACACACAGACATACATAAACACACACATATACACATATATAATCTACATTAGTTATGTGCACCGGAAATTTTTCGGGTTTTGTGTTCTGGTTTTGGGTTCGGTTCCGCGGCCGTGTTTTGGATTCGGACGCATTTTGGCAAAACCTTAAAATTTTTTGTCGGATTCGGGTGTGTTTTGGATTCTGGTGTTTTTTTCAAAAAACCCTCAAAAACAGCTTAAATCATAGAATTTGGGGGTCATTTTGATACCATAGTATTATTAACCTCAATAACCATAATTTTCACTCATTTTCAGTCTATTCTGAACACCTCACACCTCACAATATTATTTTTAGTCCTAAAATTTGCCCCGAGGTCGCTGGATGGCTAAGCTAAGCGACACAAGTGGCCGACACAAACACCTGGCCCATCTAGGAGTGGCACTGCAGTGTCAATCAAGACAGGATGGCCCTTCCAAAAAATACTCACCAAACAGCACATGATGCAAAGAAAAAAAGAGGCGCACCAAGGTGGCTGTGTGACTAAGCTAAGCGACCCAAGTGGCCGACACAAACACCTGGCCCATCTAGGAGTGGCACTGCAGTGTCAGACAGGATGGCACTTCAAAAAAATAGTCCCCAAACAGCACATGATGCAAAGAAAAAAAGAGGCGCACCAAGGTCGCTGTGTGACTAAGCTAAGCGACCCAAGTGGCCGATACAAACACCTGGCCCATCTAGGAGTGGCACTGCAGTGTCAGACAGGATGGCACTTCAAAAAAATAGTCCCCAAACAGCACATGATGCAAAGAAAAAAAGAGGCGCACCAAGGTGGCTGTGTGACTAAGCTAAGCGACACAAGTGGCCGACACAAACACCTGGCCCATCTAGGAGTGGCACTGCAGTGTCAATCAACACAGGATGGCACTTCAAAAAAATAGTCCCCAAACAGCACATGATGCAAAGAAAAATGAAAGAAAAAAGAGGTGCAAGATGGAATTGTCCTTGGGCCCTCCCACCCACCCTTATGTTGTATAAACAGGACATGCACACTTTAACGAACCCATCATTTCAGCGACAGGGTCTGCCACACGACTGTGACTGAAATGACTGGTTGGTTTGGGCCCCCACCAAAAAAGAAGCAATCAATCTCTCCTTGCACAAACTGGCTCTACAGAGGCAAGATGTCCACCTCATCATCATCCTCTGATTCCTCACCCCTTTCACTGTGTACATCCCCCTCCTCACAGATTATTAATTCGTCCCCACTGGAATCCACCATCTCAGGTCCCCGTGTACTTTCTGGAGGCAATTGCTGCTGGTGAATGTCTCCACGGAGGAATTGATTATAATTCATTTTAATCTTCTGCACATTTTCTGGAAGTAACCTCGTATGCCGATTGCTGACAAGGTGAGCGGCTGCACTAAACACTCTTTCGGAGTACACACTGGAGGGAGGGCAACTTAGGTAGAATAAAGCCAGTTTGTGCAAGGGCCTCCAAATTGCCTCTTTTTCCTGCCAGTTTACGTACGGACTGTCTGACGTGCCTACTTGGATGGGGTCACTCATATAATCCTCCACCATTCTTTCAATGGTGAGAGAATCATATGCAGTGACAGTAGACGACATGTCAGTAATCGTTGGCAGGTCCTTCAGTCCGGACCAAATGTCAGCACTCGCTCCAGACTGCCCTGCATCACCGCCAGTGGGTGGGCTCGGAATTCTTAGCCTTTTCCTCGCACCCCCAGTTGCGGGAGAATGTGATGGAGGAGATGGTGACGGGTCACGTTCCGCTTGACTTGGCAATTTTCTCACCAGCAGGTCTTTGAACCTCTGCAGACTTGTGTCTGCCGGAAAGAGAGATACAACGTAGGTTTTAAATCTAGGATCGAGCACCGTGGCCAAAATGTAGTGCTCTGATTTCAACAGATTGACCACCCGTGAATCCTGGTTAAGCGAATTAAGGGCTCCATCCACAAGTCCCACATGCCTAGCGGAATAGCTCTGTTTTAGCTCCTCCTTCAATGTCTCCAGCTTCTTCTGCAAAAGCCTGATGAGGGGAATGACCTGACTCAGGCTGGCAGTGTCTGAACTGACTTCACGTGTGGCAAGTTCAAAGGGTTGCAGAACCTTGCACAACGTTGAAATCATTCTCCACTGCGCTTGAGTCAGGTGCATTCCACCTCCTTTGCCTATATCGTGGGCAGATGTATAGGCTTGAATGGCCTTTTGCTGCTCCTCCATCCTCTGAAGCATATAGAGGGTTGAATTGCACCTCGTTACCACCTCTTGCTTCAGATGATGGCAGGGCAGGTTCAGGAATGTTTGGTGGTGCTCCAGTCTTCGGTACGCGGTGCCTGAACGCCGAAAGTGGCCCGCAATTCTTCGGGCCACCAACAGCATCTCTTGCACGCCCCTGTCGTTTTTTAAATAATTCTGCACCACCAAATTCAAGGTATGTGCAAAACATGGGACGTGATGGAATTTGCCCAGATGTAATGCACGCACAATATTGCTGGCGTTGTCCGATGTCACAAATCCCCAGGAGAGTCCAATTGGGGTAAGCCATTCTGCGATGATCTTCCTCAGTTGCCGTAAGAGGTTGTCAGCTGTGTGCCTCTTCTGGAAAGCGGTGATACAAAGCGTAGCCTGCCTAGGAACGAGTTGGCGTTTGCGAGATGCTGCTACTGGTGCCGCCGCTGCTGTTCTTGCTGCGGGAGGCAATACATCTACCCAGTGGGCTGTCACAGTCATATAGTCCTGAGTCTGCCCTGCTCCACTTGTCCACATGTCCGTGGTTAAGTGGACATTGGGTACAACTGCATTTTTTAGAACACTGGTGAGTCTTTTTCTGAGGTCTGTGTACATTTTCGGTATTGCCTGCCTAGAGAAATGGAACCTAGATGGTATTTGGTACCGGGGACACAGTAGCTCAATCAAGTCTCTAGTTGGCTCTGAATTAACGATGGATACCGGAACCACGTTTCTCACCGCCCAGGCTGCCAAGGCCTCAGTTATCCGCTTTGCAGTAGGATGACTGCTGTGATATTTCATCTTCCTCGCAAAGGACTGTTGGACAGTCAATTGCTTACTGGAAGTAGTACAAGTGGTCTTCCGACTTCCCCTCTGGGATGACGATCGACTCCCAGCAGCAACAACAGCAGCGCCAGCAGCAGTAGGCGTTACACTCAAGGATGCATCGGAGGAATCCCAGGCAGGAGAGAACTCGTCAGACTTGCCAGTGACATGGCCTGCAGGACTATTGGCTTTCCTGGGTAAGGAGGAAATTGACACTGAGGGAGTTGGTGGTGTGGTTTGCAGGAGCTTGGTTACAAGAGGAAGGGATTTAGTGGTCAGTGGACTGCTTCCGCTGTCACCCAAAGTTTTTGAACTTGTCACTGACTTATGATGAATGCGCTGCAGGTGACGTATAAGGGAGGATGTTCCGAGGTGGTTAATGTCCTTACCCCTACTTATTACAGCTTGACAAAGGCAACACACGGCTTGACACCTGTTGTCCGCATTTGTGTTGAAATAATTCCACACCGAAGAGCTGATTTTTTTTGTATTTTGACCAGGCATGTCAATGGCCATATTCCTCCCACGGACAACAGGTGTCTCCCCGGGTGCCTGACTTAAACAAACCACCTCACCATCAGAATCCTCCTTGTCAATTTCTTCCCCAGCGCCAGCAACACCCATATCCTCATCCTGATGTACTTCAACAGTGACATCTTCATTTTGACTATCAGGAACTGGACTACGGGTGCTCCTTCCAGCACTTGCAGGGGGCGTGCAAATGGTGGAAGGCGCAAGCTCTTCCCGTCCATTGTTGGGAAGGTCAGGCATCACAACCGACACAATTGGACTCTCCTTGGGGATTTGTGATTTTGAAGAACGCACAGTTCTTTGCTGTGCTTTTGCCAGCTTAAGTCTTTTCTTTTTTCTAGCGAGAGGATGAGTGCTTCCATCCTCATTTGAAGCTGAACCACTAGCCATGAACATAGGCCAGGGCCTCAGCCGTTCCTTGCCACTCCGTGTCGTAAATGGCATATTGGCAAGTTTACGCTTCTCCTCAGACGCTTTTAATTTTGATTTTTGGGTCATTTTACTGAACTTTTGTGTTTTGGATTTTACATGCTCTCTACTATGACATTGGGCATCGGCCTTGGCAGACGACGTTGATGGCATTTCATCGTCTCGGCCATGACTAGTGGCAGCAGCTTCAGCACGAGGTGGAAGTGGATCTTGATCTTTCCCTTTAACCTCCACATTTTTGTTCTCCATTTTTTAATGTGTGGAATTATATGCCAGTATCAGTAGCAATGGCCTACTACTATATTTACTGCGCAACACTAAAAGGCACCACAGGTATACAATGTAGATAGATGGATAGTATACTTAATGGATGACGAGTGACGACACAGAGGTAGGTACACAGCAGTGGCCTACCGTACTGCTATATACAGTATACTGGACCTGGTGGACACTGTCAGCAAACTGCTAAACTAGTCTAAAAAAAAGGCACCACAGGTATACAATGTAGATGGATGGATAGTATACTTAATGGATGACGAGTGACGACACAGAGGTAGGTACACAGCAGTGGCCTACCGTACTGCTATATACAGTATACTGGACCTGTTGGACACTGTCAGCAAACTGCTAAACTAGTCTAAAAAAAAGGCACCACAGGTATACAATGTAGATGGATGGATAGTATACTTAATGGATGATGAGTGACGACACAGAGGTAGGTACACAGCAGTTTCCTACCGTACTGCTATATACAGTATACTGGACCTGGTGGACACTGTCAGCAAACTGCTAAACTAGTCTAAAAAAAGGCACCACAGGTATACAATGTAGATGGATGGATACTATACTTAATGAATGACGAGTGACAACACAGAGGTAGGTACACAGCAGTGGCCTACCGTACTGCTATATACAGTATACTGGACCTGGTGGACACTGTCAGCAAACTGCTAAACTAGTCTAAAAAAAAGGCACCACAGGTATACAATGTAGATGGATGGATAGTATACTTAATGGATGACGAGTGACGACACAGAGGTAGGTACACAGCAGTGGCCTACCGTACTGCTATATACAGTATACTGGACCTGGTGGACACTGTCAGCAAACTGCTAAACTAGTCTAAAAAAAAGGCACCACAGGAATACAATGTAGATGGATGGATAGTATACTTAATGGATGACGAGTGACGACACAGAGGTAGGTACACAGTAGTGGCCTACCGTACTGCTATATACAGTATACTGGACCTGGTGGACAGTGTCAGCAAACTGCTAAACTAGTCTAAAAAAAAGGCACCACAGGTATACAATGTACATGGATGGATAGTATACTTAATGGATGATGAGTGATGACACAGAGGTAGGTACACAGCAGTGGCCTACCGTACTGCTATATACAGTATACTGGACCTAGTGGACACTGTCAGCAAACTGTTAAACTAGTCTAAAAAAAAGGCACCACAGGTATAAAATGTAGATGGATGGATACTATTATACTTAATTGATGACAAGTGACGACACAGAGGTAGGTACACAGCAGTGGCCTACCGTACTGCTATATACAATATACTGGACCTGGTGGACACTGTCAGCAAACTGCTAAACTAGTCTAAAAAAAAGGCACCACAGGTATACAATGTAGATGGATGGATAGTATACTTAATGGATGACGAGTGACGACACAGAGGTAGGTACACAGCAGTGGCCTACCGTACTGCTATATACAGTATACTGGACCTGGTGGACACTGTCAGCAAACTGCTAAACTAGTCTAAAAAAAGGCACCACAGGTATACAATGTAGATGGATGGATAGTATACTTAATGGATGACGAGTGACGACACAGAGGTAGGTACACAGTAGTGGCCTACCGTACTGCTATATACAGTATACTGGACCAGGTGGACAGTGTCAGCAAACTGCTAAACTAGTCTAAAAAAAAGGCACCACAGGTATACAATGTAGATGGATGGATAGTATACTTAATGGATGATGAGTGATGACACAGAGGTAGGTACACAGCAGTGGCCTACCGTACTGCTATATACAGTATACTGGACCTAGTGGACACTGTCAGCAAACTGTTAAACTAGTCTAAAAAAAAGGCACCACAGGTATAAAATGTAGATGGATGGATACTATTATACTTAATTGATGACAAGTGACGACACAGAGGTAGGTACACAGCAGTGGCCTACCGTACTGCTATATACAATATACTGGACCTGGTGGACACTGTCAGCAAACTGCTAAACTAGTCTAAAAAAAAGGCACCACAGGTATACAATGTAGATGGATGGATAGTATACTTAATGGATGACGAGTGATGACACAGAGGTAGGTACACAGCAGTGGCCTACCGTACTGCTATATACAGTATACTGGACCTGGTGGACACTGTCAGCAAACTGCTAAACTAGTCTAAAAAAAAGGCACCACAGGTATACAATGTAGATGGATGGATAGTATACTTAATGGATGACGAGTGACGACACAGAGGTAGGTACACAGCAGTGGCCTACCGTACTGCTATATACAGTATACTGGACCTGGTGGACACTGTCAGAAAACTGCTAAACTAGTCTAAAAAAAAGGCACCACAGGTATACAATGTAGATGGATGGATAGTATACTTAATGGATGACGAGTGACGACACAGAGGTAGGTACACAGCAGTGGCCTACCGTACTGCTATATACAGTATACTGGACCTGGTGGACACTGTCAGCAAACTGCTAAACTAGTCTAAAAAAAAGGTACCACAGGTATACAATGTAGATGGATGGATAGTATACTTAATGGATGACAAGTGACGACACAGAGGTAGGTACACAGCAGTGGCCTACCGTACTGCTATATACAGTATACTGGACCTGGTGGACACTGTCAGCAAACTGCTAAACTAGTCTAAAAAAAAGGCACCACAGGTATACAATGTAGATGGATGGATAGTATACTTAATGGATGACGAGTGACGACACAGAGGTAGGTACACAGCAGTGGCCTACCGTACTGCTATATACAGTATACTGGACCTGGTGGACACTGTCAGCAAACTGCTAAACTAGTCTAAAAAAAAGGCACCACAGGTATACAATGTAGATGGATGGATAGTATACTTAATGGATGACGAGTGACGACACAGAGGTAGGTACACAGCAGTGGCCTACCGTACTGCTATATACAGTATACTGGACCTGGTGGACAGTGTCAGCAAACTGCTAAACTAGTCTAAAAAAAGGCACCACAGGTATACAATGTAGATGGATGGATAGTATACTTAATGGATGACGAGTGACGACACAGAGGTAGGTACAGCAGTGGCCTACCGTACTGCTATATATAGTATACTGGACCTGGTGGACACTGTCAGCAAACTGCTAAACTAAAATGCACCACAGGTATAGGAATGTAGATGGATAGTATACTTAATGGATGACGACACAGAGGTAGGTACAGCAGTGCACTCTGCACTGTACTCCTCCTATATAATATTAATTATACTGGTGGTCCCCAGTCCCCACAATAAAGCAGCACACTGTGAGCACAGATATGGAGTGTTTTTCAGGCAGACAAACGTATACTGGTGGTCACTGTCAGCAAAACTCTGCACTGTACTCCTGCTATAGCTGCTCCCCAGTCCCCACAATTAAGCAGTGTGAGCACTCAGCACAGATATATCATGTAGCACACTGAGCACAGATATGGTATGGAGAGTTTTTTTCAGGCAGAGAGCGGATAAAAACTAAACTCTGCACTGTACTCCTCCTAACAGCTGCTCCCCAATCCTCCCCACAATTATAGTAATAAACAAGCACAAGCAATCAAATCAACTGTCTTCTACTAAACGGAGAGGACGCCAGCCACGTCCTCTCCCTATCATCTCCAATGCACGTGTGAAAATGGCGGCGACGCGCGGCTGCTTATGGAATCCGAATCTCGCGAGAATCCGACAGCGGGATGATGACGTTCGGGCGCGCTCGGTTTAACCGAGCAAGGCGGGAGGATCAGAGTCTGCTCGGACCCGTGTAAAAAAGGTAAAGCTCGGGGGGGTTCGGTTTCTCGGAAACCGAACCCGCTCATCACTAATCTACATACACACATGAACACACCAATATACACAGACATACACATGTGCACACAGACAAATACAAACACACACACACACACACACACACACACACACACATAGACATATACACACACAGACATACATAAATACACATACACATATACTCACACATACTGTATACAAAGATGTATACAGACATACATAAGCACACACATATACACACACATATTCACAGACATATACATGTATACACAAAAACACACACATGTACACAGACATATACACACATTTACACACAAACTCACATTTACACACACACACACACACACACACACACACACACACACAGACATATACAGATAAACACACGCTATACACAGACATAAACACATACACACACACACACACACACACATATACACACAGTATACACACATTAATTCTCACCAAGAGGGCAGCAGCAGAGCAGCTCCTCATTCTAGCCTGGAGCGGCGGAGCTTCTATGTGATGGACCTGAGGAAAGGGAAGGGGTGGCCACCACACTGCCTCCATGTTCCATATCACTGACTGCAGATACACTACCTGACAGCCAGGAAGGTTCTTCTGACAAGCCTCCAAACCTCCCCTCTTCCCTTACAACACACCACACTACACTGCTCTGGTCTCTCTGCACTGCAATCAGTGACATGGAACATGCAGGCAGTGTGGTGGCCACCTCTTCCCTCTCTTCCAGTCGTCTCCTCCTACTCCGAAATCCCGGCTCTCAGCTCTGTTACAAAGAGCCAGTGGCGCCTTCTGTCCCCAGCAGCGCCTGGAGCTCAGGCTCCACTAGTTCCACCCTTGCTATGCCCCTGTATACAGTACAGAGTTATATTAAAAAATGATTATATGAATGAGTGGTGGGTGTTGTAAAGTCCTTCACTTTGCCAGGATTTGGGAAAGAATTAAAGTTTTCAAAATCACATTGATGGCAGATGCTGCCATTTTGGCAATTTAGCAAATCAGCAATGATTTTCCCCTAAAACCACTGGATTTACATTTTTAGGTTAGTTAGGGACATATCAATTAACTAATGAAAGAGGAACTAATTATATTTCAAACAAATGTCAGCATGCATGTGCCTTCATCATTAATATATATGGCCCTACTAATGCAACAATATTATTGCTTATCATTTTCAATCTTAAACGTTTTTAAAGGTCAAAAGCTCGACAGGGACAAAAGGTCAATAGGGTCAATGGTCGACACCCCCCCAAAAAATTGGGGTGTTGTTTTGTTTTTTTAAAACATTTTTTACCCCAATTTGTTCAAATGCTCCCGTCGCGGGATTGCTTCGCTCACCATGCTTCAGGAGTGGCCTTGCTCACTACAAGGTTACTAATGGTAATAGTTTGTGACATGGATAGTCAATTTGATGAAATGCGGCCCCTCGTGGGCTCTCTTTGTTCGCCACGCTTCAGGCTCGGTGACTCACTCTGCTTCGCTCACCACAAGGTTACTAAAGGTAATAGTTTGTGACATGGATAGTAGATGCAGCAAAAGTTTTTACAAAAACCCTATAAAACATGTGTCGACTATACATCGACCTTTTGACCTTGTCGACCTTTTGACTGTCTAGCTATCAACCACCTCCCTCACTTACAAGGCAAAACCATGTAAGTGATTGCGCCTGTAAAAAAACGTCCGATATCGGCTGGCATCTCGCACCTCCGCCAATCTTGGGTGTCATTACATCCTACGTAAGATCAGGGCTTTAGGTTATTCTTTGTTGCCTCAGGACACCACTCTAAGAGGACAACAATTAGTACTCAATGCAAGCAGTTTTAATGTACAGTATATGTAGAGGACGACTCCGACTCATCTTCCAAAGTTAAGGGGTTAAGTAGTATTAATTATGAACTTCATGCATATATCTAATCATGCAATTTGTATTGTAAACAATAAAATCAAAGTCTGGCTACTTCTATAGTATACTGTATACTGTTTTTGTTCCACTTACATTACCCCCCTCCTCTCCTGGTTTAGCTGTGCCATGTCCTTAGGGCACACTATAGGGGTTGCATCCCCAATAATTATTCTATATCTAGTTGCAGTAGTTTTTATTAGTGTTTAGGGACTAGGCACACCTCATAGGGTTGGGTGTTGGGATTGTGTTGGATTATTTTGTATGTGTTTTTTACCATATTGTTTTTCTTAACAATGTTCTTCTGCTGCACATGAGACCACAGGCATTAAAATGGGAAGGGGGGGGGGTAGTGGTGCAAGGGGGCAACTTTCCCACCCCAAACATGACAAAGGTGCCAATGACCTGGATCAGCAGAGAAAAGGTTTGCTGTGTGATCAGGTGAATGGCCGCACATTACATACGCAGTGTAGGGGGCATGTAGCAGCAACCTGTTCCTGTAATGCACAGGGAAACCCCTCCTTCTCCACAGTGGTCCCGTTTCTAGCCTTACCCTACATGGTGCCAGTCTCCTCTCCCCAAGCAGTCTGCTGCCATAGGGTGCTGTCCGATCTTCTGTCCTAGCTAGTTCTGTCTTTCTTCACAGATGCATTACTGAGAGGAGGCCTGGCTGTGGTCCCGGGATGTCACAGCAGGCTTTGCATGGCCACGCCTCCTCCCAGTAATGCATCAGTGAAGACTGTGAGAGGCAGAGCTGGTTTGGAAGAAGAAGAGCATGGGACAGCACCATACGGCAACAGACTGCTTTCAAAGGTGAAGCCATCCACAGGGATCCAGAGGTAAGCACTCTTACCCACACTGAGGAGGGGAGAAAGGAAGTCATTCCTTTGCGATTGGGTCATTCCGACCCAATCGCACGCTGCAGATTTTCGTAGCAGTGCGGCCAGGTCTGAACAGCGCATGCGCCGCGACCACAATGCGCGGGCACATCGCACCCTGGTGACAGCCGTCGCCAGGGAGCTACAGAACTAACAAAGAAAGCGATCGCACCCGCGACCGCAAGAACATTGACAGGAAGAGGCCGGCTGGAGGCGTCAACTGACCATTTTCAGGGAGTGTCTGTCCGAACGCCGTTTCGAAGGAGGGATCCTGACATCAGCTCCTTCCTGGATGATCGCAGCGGGTAAGTCCTGAGCTGTGCAGAAACTGCACAAACTTTTGTTTGTGCAGCTCTCTGCACGGGTGTAGTATGGTATGCCGGCGGCCGGGCTCCCGGCGACAAACAGACTCACAAACAGACTGCAGCATTTGTTACATCAGCTGGTCGGCTGTTTTAACGCCCCAGAGGCCAGGGGAAGCTTGTGCAGCTATTTGCCGGACATCAGTCCATGAACTCCGGATAAGGCTGACGGGAAGAATACTAGCCAGGAGGCTAAGAGCGGTGAGGACTTAGCATATACAGGTCCTCCTTCAGAGAAAGCGGAAGGTGAGAAAACACTAACCAGGAGGGACACCGCATGTACTGTGGATGACAGAGGCATTCTGTACGGTATACAAATCTAATTTTGCTACACAGTATCTCTAATCAGTTACCGTTGTAACTAAACTAACTCTGTGAACTGCCTGAACGGTACTGCTCAGCTGTTAGAAAGGCTGTGTTATTAACCACATGCTTTGCTACAGTTACTAATCTGACTATGGATGCATGGCTTTGCTCAACAAATTGCTACTAATTACATGCTGTGCAACAAATTGATTCATGGACGCATGGACTTGAGCATATTTTTTATTATATACATATATGAAAAGGAGATGAGATATATGTGGGGTTTATGAGTAATAGATTCCAGCGCAATACATATGAGCATATAAGATTTGTATATTTATATACTTGTTTACTATAATTACACAGCTGTGTTTATATGTTTAGAGAGTAAAAGGAAGTTTTATACACTTTGGGGTAAATATACTAAGGTCCCGATTTTGACCGAGATGCCGTTTTTTCATCAAAGTGTCATCTCGGTAATTTACTAAACTCAAATCACGGCAGTGATGAGGGCATTCGTAATTTTTGGGTAGTCCATGAAAATAATTACGAATGAATACACCATCGGTCAAAACGCGGCTGTTTAAGTATGAATCTCGGTCATTTACTAAGAAGTGCAAAGCAAAAAAAAATAAAACACTGCCGTGAAAAATTACAACTCGTAAAAAAGTGCTTAAAAAAAACAGACCTGCTTTTTATATCCGTGATTGGATAGGCATGCACGGATCCATGAGATCCGTGCATGTATATCAGTGGGAAGGGGTGGGAAAGTGGTTATTTAAAAAAAAAAATGCGTGGGGTCCCCCCTCCTAAGCATAACCAGCCTCGGGCTCTTTGAGCCGATCCTGGTTGCAGAAATATGGGGAAAAAATTGACAGGGGTTCCCCCGTATTTAAGCAACCAGCATCGGGCTCTGCGCCTGGTCCTGGTTCCAAAAATACGGGGGACAAAAAGAGTAGGGGTCCCCCATATTTTTAAAACCAGCACCGGGCTCCACTAGCTGGACAGATAATGCCACAGCCGGGGGTCACTTTTATATAGTGCCCTGCGGCCGTGGCATCAAAAATCCAACTAGTCACCCCTGGCCGGGGTACCCTGGGGGAGTGGGGACCCCTTCAATCAAGGGGTCCCCCCCCCCAGCCACCCAAGGGCCAGGGGTGAAGCACGAGGCTGTCCCCCCCATCCAATGGGCTGCGGATGGGGGGCTGATAGCCTTTGTTTAAAATGAAAAGATATTGTTTTTAGTAGCAGTACTACAAGTCCCAGCAAGCCTCCCCCGCATGCTGGTACTTGGAGAACCACAAGTACCAGCATGCGGCGGAAAAATGGGCCCCCTGGTACCTGTAGTACTATTACTAAAAAAATACCCAAATAAACACAAGACACACACACCTTGAAAGTAAAGATTTATTACATACATCCACACAAACATACATACATACTTACCTTATGTTCACACGCAGGTCGGTCCTCTTCTCCAGTAGAATCCAAGGGGTACCTGTTGAAAAAATTCTACTCACCAGATCCAGGGTCCCAGGCTCCTCGTAGCATCCTTTTGTAATCCACGTACTTGAATAAAATAACAAAACGGAGAGCCGAGCCACGCACTGAAAGGGGACCCATGTTTTCACATGGGACTCCTTTCCCCGAATGCCAGAAACCCACTCTGACTTCTGTCTAAGTGGGTTTCTTCAGCCAATCAGGGAGCGCCACGTTGTAGCACTCTCCTGATCGGCTGTGTGCTCCTGTACTGAGTGACAGGCGGCACACGGCAGTGTTACAATGTAGCGCCTATGCGCTCCATTGTAACCAATGGTGGGAACTTTCTGCCCTGCGGTTGACCTAAAGTGACGTCACCGCTGAGCAGAAAGTTCCCACCATTGGTTACAATGGAGCGCATAGGCGCTACATTGTAACACTGCCGTGTGCCGCCTGTCACTCAGTACAGGAGCACACAGCTGATCAGGAGAGTGCTACAACGTGGCGCTCCCTGATTGGCTGAAGAAACCCACTTAGACAGAAGTCAGAGTGGGTTTCTGGCATTCGGGGAAAGGAGTCCCATGTGAAAACATGGGGCCCCTTTCAGTTCGTGGCTCGGGTCTCCGTTTTGTTATTTTATTCAAGTACGTGGATTACAAAAGGATGCTACGAGGAGCCTGGGACCCTGGATCTGGTGAGTAGAATTTTTTCAACAGGTACCCCTTGGATTCTACTGGAGAAGAGGACCGACCTGCGTGTGAACATAAGGTAAGTATGTGTATATGTTTGTGTGGATGTATGTAATAAATCTTTACTTTCAAGGTGTGTGTGTCTTGTGTTTATTTGGGTATTTTTTTAGTAGTAGTACTACAGGTACCAGCGGGCCCGTTTTTCCGCCGCATGCAGGTACTTGTGGTTCTCCAAGTACCAGCATGCGGGGGAGGCTTGCTGGGACTTGTAGTACTGCTACTAAAAACAATATCTTTTCATTTTGACAAAAGGCTATCAGCCCCCCATCCGCAGCAAATTGGATGGGGGGGACAGCCTCGGGCTTCACCCCTGGCCCTTGGGTGGCTGGGGGGGGACCCCTTGATTGAAGGGGTCCCCACTCCCCCAGGGTACCCCGGCCAGGGGTGACTAGTTGGATTTTTGATGCCACGGCCGCAGGGCACTATATAAAAGTGACCCCCGGCTGTGGCATTATCTGTCCAGCTAGTGGAGCCCGGTGCTGGTTTTAAAAATACGGGGGACCCCTACTCTTTTTGTCCCCCGTATTTTTGGAACCAGGACCAGGCGCAGAGCCCGATGCTGGTTGCTTAAATACGGGGGAACCCCTGTCATTTTTTTCCCCATATTTTTGCAACCAGGATCGGCTCAAAGAGCCCGAGGCTGGTTATGCTTAGGAGGGGGGACCCCACGCATTTTTTTTTTGTGATTTTACAGGGTTTAATTTAAAAAAAAAAATGAACCCCAGCACGGATCACACAGATCCGGCCGAGATTCATTTTTAAAAAGTCGGCAGTGTTTTGCTAATCACTGCCGTAAAAATAAAAATAAAAACACGAATGACATCGACATCGGAACAAAAGAAAAATCCGAATACGACAGCTTAGTAAATTAGTCGTAATAAATTCAAAAAGTTGCAGTTTTACACTTTCTATGTCATTCGTGATTGAACTTTGACCTGAAACGGGAAAATACGAATCTTAGTAAATTTACCCCTTTGTCTAGCTATATAGGTTTTAAACATATATAAATATAATTTTTATTTTGATAGTCAAAAGGGTCTTTTTATGTGGCCGGCCGGCAATATATATAATTGTGATAGGTAAATGCATATTTATATATTATATATATAAAAAATTTATAAAATCTACATTGGATTTGAAAAGCGCATTCTCAATTGTATGTTTTTTTAGTTCAGTATAAGGGGTTAATGACCAATTACCCCTGAGAAAGCTGCTTTCAAATCCTCCAATTACGGCGCCAAGAATATTGTGGCGTGTTAGGGACCTGTCTGACGAGGTCACGGTGAAGTAGGTGGGCAGGCTCATATACTGCCCAATATATGCCAAGAACCATGAATATTATTATTATTATTATTAGCAGTTTCTTATATAGCACAGCATATTCTGTTGCGCTTTACAATTAGAACAACAGTTATAGAACAAAACTGGGCAAAGACAGACAGACATAGAGGTAGGAAGGCCCTGCTCGCAAGCTATAGATATAGGGAAATAGGCATTGATACACAAGGATAGATGCTACCTGTTGCATAATGGTCCACCAGATTGCTAGGTTCTTAATGGGTTGTATGATAAGATCACCCAGCAATACTGGAAGACAAAATATGTGAGGTTATGTAGACTGTACAGAGAGGATGTAATTGGATAGGGAAGCATTGAAGGTTATGTGGGTGGGTCTTGAATTTGGTAAGCTTGTCTGAAGAGATGAGTTTTCAGGGAACGTTTAAAGGTTTGGAGACTAAATGAGAGTCTTATTGTGCATGGGAGGGCATTCCACAGAGTGGGTAAAGCCCGGATAAAGTCCTGTAATTTTGAGTGGGAACAAGTAATACAAGTGGATTAGAGACGCAGATCTTGTGCAGAGCGGAGAGGTCTGGTAGGGAGATATTTTGAGATGAGTGAGGAGATGTATGATGGTGCAGTTTGGTTAATTGCCTTGTATGTAAGAAAAAATATTTTATATTTAACACGGTAGAATGCCGGTAACCAATGGAGGGACTGACAGAACGGATCAGCAGACGAAGAACGTCTAGCGAGGAATATCAGCCTCTCAGCTGCATTTAAAATGGATTGTAGTAGTGAAAGCCTATGTTTGGAAAGACCAGTAAGGAGACTATCACAATAATCAATGCGGGAGATGATGAGGGCATGGATTAGAGTTTTTGCAGTGTCTTGTGTAAGATAAGGGCGTATTTTGGATATGTTTTTTAGGTGCATGTAACATGATTTGGAGACAGAATGAATGTGTGGAACAAAGGACAGTTCAGAGTCAAGGGTGACACCTAGACAGCGAGCTTGTGGGGTAGGGTGGATAGTCGCATTGTCAACAGTTATGGAGATATCAGGTTGGTAACTACTCTTGGCTGGTGGGAAAATAATTCTGTTTGGGAAATGTTGAGTTTGAGGTGGCAAGATGACATCCAAGATGAAACAGCAGACAGGCATTCAGTGACACGAGCCAATACAGATGGTGATAAATCTGGAAAGGATAGGTAGATTTGAGTATCATCAGCGTACAAATGATACTGAAATCCGAAGGAGCTGATTAGTTTACCAAGAGATGAGGTATAGATTGAGAACAGCAGAGGACCCAAGACTGAGCCTTGCGGTATTCCAACTGATAGAGTATAGAATATTACGGTTTTTATAATTTTAATGTTGTATGGTGCACCGGCACCCTTTTTCCTATATTGTAGTACTAAGTCCCAGCAAGGTAGCACATCCCATTATAAGAACAATGGGTGTGCAGTCCAGGCCCCCTCTCCAAAATATAGTCTATATTATGTGTGTGTATACACACCTGAGGGTTTAGGACGCCCTCATTTCTGGATTAGCACCACACCCACTGCCTCTTAGGCTTTTATACAGGGAACCATCACATGCTGACTGCACAAAAGGCATAGGTAAGATCCTTTCAATTATATACAAAGTCAGTTTGGGGGTGAACTTTTGGGTCGTGGAGCTCCCTGGATTGCTCGGGCTGTACCACTTTGGGGCATCACCACCTTACATTTATTTTTAACACATATATCACCTTGTGTTTGTTTTATATTTATGTAGCATTTTTCACATACCTTTTACACTTATAACACTGATCACCTAACCTCACTTTCTAACACTCTGACACCTTATTGCTGTCCTCCTTTTTCTTTTTTTTTTTGTAACACTCAGCAGCCTCTTTCATTTGCCTAGCACTGATCTCTCACTTCTATCCCTCTTCTGTGTGATGCCCTGGGGTGGTATGGCTGGGGTAGTTTGGGGGTGCTCTGCGCACCAGAGGAGAACCCATATAGTGTTAGGGACCTGTCCAACGATGTCACCGTGAAGTAGGTGGGCAGGCTCATATACTGGCCAATATATGCCAAGAACCTCGAATATTACGGATGTTACCATTTTAATGGTGTATGGTGCACCTGCACCCTTTTTCCTATATTATGCCAATGGCGGAGAAGATCAGCAATGGTTCCTTGGCAATGGTTGCTGTCTTCATATTTCGTAGGGGGATAGCTTCAGGGATCGTGTGGCATAATCAAGGAGGACGAAGATATACTGATGTACCCTTGTTGATTTCTCCACTGCCCCACAATATCCATCCCAATCCTTTCAAAGGCAACGGAGATTACCATAAGAGGGATGAGGGGACGTCTGTACTGGGGCTGTGGTGCGGTACGCTGGCAAATGGGACACTCCTGACAGTAGTTTCCTACTGAAATCCGGATCCCCTGCCAGAAAAAATGTTGCTGTACCCTCTGCAGAGTTTTCTCCTCCCCCAAATGTCCTCCCCATAACTGTGAATGGGCAGCTTCCAGGACCAGAGGCTGTTGGACCCATGGCACTATAAGTTGCTCAACTTTCTTGCCCCGTTCCTCGACAACCCTATATAGTAAATCCTTCTTTATTATGAAATAAGGGCTGACACCCCTGGGTAATGGCGGGGTCTTCCCACTGGTCTCATCCAAAATCCTGAAGCGACATGACAGTTCTTAATGTCCTTTCACCACTCACCTCCTCTGGGTCGGTCGGCTCTTCTGGCATAGATGAACCGACTCCACACAGACAGTCGGCTCGTGAAGAAGTACTCGACCTTCAAGCCATGAAGCTGGGAGAGGAAGGCAGCTCCTCGAGTTGAAACGCCAGCAGTTCCGATAGGCCAGGGAAATCCTGCCCCAGGAACAAAGAGTAAGGTGAGTGTGGGGCGACGACTGCCACCAGCTGGTTTGTCCACCATGATGGTGCACTGGAAACTGCACTCTGGGGTACTTGTGAGTGGCACCATGGACGCCGAGCACCTCAACCGCAGGTAAGACCTGGTCAATGCCTTCAGGGACTGACCTCGTGGAGATAATTGACAACTCACTCCTGGTATTGACAAGCACCTGGATTGGCCATGCTGTGATCTGGAGGGTCACCTGGAACCGGGAGGGCACAGATGAACTTTCAACACAGCTGTAAGCTAGTTGCCCCGATTTCCCTGCTCCGCGCTCCATAGGCTCAGGCTGTTTGATACAGTCCTTTTGGATGTGACCCTGTTCCCCGCGGTCATAGCAGATGACCGTATTGGTCCGGGGCCCCGTTTCCAGATATAGAAGGGTCCAGGGTCTTGGAACTGGTCGAGTCTCTCAGTCTAAGAGCTTAGCCATTTTCCCCAGGGCAGCACATCTCTCCATTGTGGCGGGTAAGTCCTCCATATTTTGGGGATCAGCCTAGAGAACCTCTGCATGCCTCTGTCTAAGACCCGCACACAGTGGTCTATGGGTATGGTTTCCACCACTTGGGCAGCCATATTCCTCTCCGTCTCAAGCCAAGACCTCGCCATTTTCAGAAGTTCAGCCAGCTGGATTCGAGAATTCTCTGTCACGGTCCAATGCCAGTCCTGGAACTGCTGCGCTTTACAGGCCTGGGTTACGCTGATGCGACCCAGTATGGCAGCTTTAAGCTGCGAATAGGTGGATGCTTGGTCCACCAGGAGGTCATGGTACATTTTCTGGGAATCCCCAGTCAAATATGGGGCTAGCTTATTTGCCCAGATATTGTCTGGCTATCCCAGACTTGTGGCTGAGCACCCAAAGGTCCCCAGGCAGGCTTCTACATCATCTGAGGGACATCTGAGGGACACATCTTTTGCAACGGCCTAGGCTCCTGGTGATGCTGTCGCAGGAGACCCACTTCATCATGAATCAGGCACAGGGTTTCCTGCTGAGCATGTATTTGTGATTGGAGAAGCTGCATCTGGGATTGTTGCCCAGCAGCAACATTAGATACATGATATATGAACCTCGCGTCCCTTAACATACACCACCAAACCACAATCCAACAAACAAAAAAAACAACACTTTTTTAAAAACAAAAAACAAAAAAAAACAATTGACACGCACACCCTGGCTGGTTACTAACCTGACCAGAGAAAGTTTGCAGAGTTTGTAGAGCCTGTCATGGCCGGCTACTCCTGAAGCCGCTGGGTTCCCACTGCGCTTGGTGCGTCCAGCAGAGGGTACCAGTCCGGGTGCCAATTTGTAACAAGCGACCTTCCACCAGAAAAGATGCTGACACAGTTGCAGGGAAAAGCAATCTGTTTACTTCCACAGCACAGTAAACAGGTCTTTATCACAGCAATTTTACCGGTTACCTTAACCAGGCACCGGTCCTCAAACTGCATATACACAAATCTCAGGATCCCTGTATCTAACCCATTGGCCCACTCTCTATTGCCTGGCCATTTGTTGGCATCAGGAGCCCTGAGCCCTTGCCCTAACGAGCTTTACAAAAGTATGACACACGTTCAGTAGGTTCCACCATTACTAAAAGGGATGTGAGTCAATATGGATCAGTTAATAGAAGAGCAGGAGCAGCAACCCAGTACTAGTGCTATGGCTGGTGCAAGTCATGATACTACTTCAACATCTACTAAAGGTGGTCCAGAAATGTTAACGGTGGACACAACATTGAAGAAAGGACCCCTGAAATCTAAATATTTCAAAATGTTAAATAAAACATTGCCTCTAATAACAAATAGAACATTTACTTCCAAAAAAAAGTAATAAAATTGCCAGCATGTATTACACCACATGCAGTGGGCAGGGAAGGCTCAGGCTATGGTCTTTGTTTGTGAGTGGTGGTCCTGCTAGTACTACTGCTATTTCATGCACTAGTTGAATGGCTATTGTGGAAGCAGGGGCCAAATGCAGTCAAGCATTTCTGACATTATACTCATAGAGAAGTACAATTGTACTGGTTTGTGGGGGCAGAAACAAAACAAGCACAAAAGTGTCAGTCCCTGTCGCTGAATTACTTGGTTTGTTAAACTGTGTATATCATTTATTACACAACATAAAGGTGGGAGGGAGGGCCCATTGGACAATTCCATCTTGCACAACTTTTCTTTTCATAATGGACTGTATTTTGGGGGGGGCATTGGGGATGGTCTTTTTTGCATAGACAAACATTTTTATTGGTTATTGTTTTAATACATTACTAATTTATAACACGTTTTTAACCAGAATAAAATGCAGTGTTAATAGTCAAGGATTCAATAATGACAAGGGTTGAAACAAAAGAGAAGCCTATAAAATTAATCGTTGCTGCAGAACTGTTCAGCCTACTGTACCTTATGTTTTTGTAATCAATAAATTAAATAAATGAATCAATATTCTTCAATTTTCTTAATCAATCATTTAAATTAAATAGTAAACCAATTAATTAATCCTTTGCCTGCATTCCAATACATACATACTGTACCTCCACTTCCCTGTACTGCCCTTGGGCCTATGATCTAGTTCTTGATTAATGAATACATTCTTGGTCTCTATGGGGACATATAGTTTATTAAACTGACATCCTGTGTGCCACTGCTATGTGCCAATATTTTATAGCGCCATATTCTTTTAAACTGCTGTGTGTTTGTGCTGCTGCAGCCAGTCAATTTCCTTCCTGATAAATCCAGAAGCAGACTGTGCCATACGTGCTTCTCCTGCTATCTCTGGCCTTATGGTTTCAGGGTCTGAGGTGTATTTGAGCTTCAATGACATGAGACTGTAAAGATTTTGTTATCAGTCTTGTACCATTGCAGAGCTAAGGCGATTCTAATTTTCGTAGAAAGAGTATGGCAGCTCCTATTTGAAGTTACAGTTGGTGTGGTGGCAATCCTGGAGGTTCTAATGTCGTGTTATTGCAAGGTTTTCTTCCATCAGTCAAGCGCAGGGGCGCTTTAAGAGAGGAGGAGACCCGGGTGCAGCCTCCTCCATTCGGGCCCCCTCCTCTCTGCCGGCAGCGCTGAGAGTCTGAGCACTACAGCGCTCAGACTCTACTGCGCATGCGCAGATCTCCGGGAAAATGGCGCGGTGGCCATTTTCCCTGAGATTTCTCTCATGCGCAGAACTCCGTGAAAATGGCCACTGGGCCATTTTCACAGAGTTTGAATACCGCCGTGGACGTCGCCGTGGACGTCGCCGCGGGACTCCGGAGGGGTGACTATTTAGAAAATGGGTGCAGCGTGTGCGGTGGGGGCCCCCTCTGTACTCAGGGACCCGTGTGCACTGCACACACTGCACCCATTATAGAAACACCAGTGGTCAAGCAATTGTTTACAACGAAAAAAATGATGTTTTCATTATTTGTCGCTCTGTCGCTATGTGGTCTAATTGCTCCATTTTTCAATACTAAATAACTGTGTAAGATATGGCAACTTCACCTTAAGAGTTGTGGAAGGTATTTGTGTACAAAATAGTATCTTTGTCCTATACATTGAAGATATACTATATATTAGAAGCAATGGATGTTAGTTCAACTTTGTAATAAAAGTTAAGTTGGCCAATTTAAAAATTAATTTCTATTAGAAATGAGCGCTGATCCCTGTGTTTGGTTCTAATCTGTCATCGGGTTTTTATTTTGGTTTCACCAAAACTGCCCTCACATGTTTTTTGGTATTGGTTTTGGATCTGTATTTTTTCAAAAGCTACAACCACACAATTTGGGACTTTATTTTTCCTACAGTATTATTAACTTCAATAACATAAATTTTCAGTCATTTTCAGTTAATTTTGACCACCTCACAGCTCATAATACTAATACGAGCTGGCTTAGTATAAAGTGAAAAAGCACCGGCACAAACACATGGCAGCAGGGGCAGATTGGGAATAAAAGTGGCCCTGGAAAAATTTCTAGAAGTGGCCCCATGTGGGCGACACCAAATCAATGGTAGGTGGAACCAGCACCAAAGTAGGCGGGATCAGTACACAGAGCAATTAATATGGGTTGCAAGCGGTGCCGTCATGAAAGAGCCCTGAGGGCAGCACCGCTATTGTGCCTTGTATGTACTTAGAATTTAAACATTATTTTTCATGTGCCTCCAGACCTGCTGCACTGTACAGTATATGTATGTCTTATAAAAATCTAAAATCCTATGCTGGAAATTCAAATACTGTGCTCATTTGTGATTTGCTTTAGGTAAACTAGGAAATTTCCCATTTAGTTTACACTTAAATACTCTTCCTCTGCACTGATGACCTGTAATTTGCTGTGCTGTAATATATAGGATATCCTATCCTGTAAATCATATGTTGCAGCTTCAAGGTGAAAGTTTTCTTTGGTGCTGACCCCCCACATAACCAAAATATTGACAGGGCATGCCAAATGTGCGTGGCAAAAATATAGGGGCATTGCCGCAGAAAAGTATCAATTCATATTACACCAGACAGAAGCGTCCATTATTCACATTACACAGCACAGCAGCGTCCATTATTCAAATTGCAATGCACAGCAGCATCCGTTATTCACATTACACAGCATAGCAACATCCGTTATTCTCATTACACTGTCCAGCAGTGTCCGTTAGTCACATTACAGTGCACAGCAGCGTCTGTTATTCACATTACAGTGCACAGCAGCGTCCGTTATACACATTACAGTGCGCAGCAGCGTCCGTTATTCACATTACAGCACACAGCAGAGTCAGTTATTCACAGTACACCACCCAGCAGTGTCCGTTACTCACATAACACAGCACAGCAGCGTCCGTTATTCACATTACAGTGCACAGCAGCATCCGTTATTCCCATTAAAGTGCACAGTGTCACAACTGAGGGCCTGAGCTGACGGGAGGCAGCCTCAGTTGTAGGGGCTGAGATGTACCGGAACCTGGGAGGTTGTATCAGACCCCTGGACATGTAAGTAACATGAATAATAACTGCCCGAAGGCGTGACCACGACAACTTGGATAAAAGTCAATGATGTTTATTATGACAACTCCGCAACACAGCAGCAGTAAAAGAAAACGTAAAAGTCAGCAAAGAATAAATACAGTTCCTGGGTACTACAGGATGGCAGGAGCCACAGGGCACTGGTAGTGTGAGATAGTTCTTATAATCTTCTAGATGGAAAGTCCTTACCAGGCCCGACTGTAGCAATGGAGATAACCCAGGATTGTGCCAGCTGGTGTTCCAGGAAAAGCTGGGTTGCTGAAGATAAAACGGCTGCTGTGGATACTGGCTGGAACCAGACTGTTGTTAGCACGGAGTGGATACTGGCTGGAACCAGTTAAATAATAAATGAACTTGGGAGCGATGAAATATGAACTGAAATGTAGAACTTGAGAGCGGAGAAATAATAATACCGGTGGAGAGTGGTAAAGTGTAGAAAGGACACCGGCCCTTTAAGAGAAGCTGTACTCTGCTGGAAACTGAGCTGGAAGCAGGTAATGTTGTAGCTGGAAACAGATGAATCCACAATGGATTGGAGAGTTAGGCTACACCGCAGGTGGAATGCTGGTGCGGGTCTCTATGGTGGAAGTCTTGAGACAGGAGCTGGAACCTGGAAGACAATCACAGGAGAGAGACAAACAGGAACTAGGTTTGACAACCAAAGCACTGACGCCTTCCTTGCTCAGGCACAGTGTATTTATACCTGCAGCAAGGAAGGGATTGGCTAGGCAATTATGCAGATTAGCAATACTGAGAACAGATTGGTGGAAATGATCAGCTGACAGAATCCAAGATGGCTGCGCCCATGCAGACACTTGGAGGGAAGTTTGGTTTGTAATCCATGTGGTAATGAAAACAGTAATGGCGGCGCCGGCCACCGGAGACAGGAGGCGCCAGGCTGACAGATGCACATCCAACCACGCGGACACAGCGGAGGCCGCGGCTGACGTAATCGCCACTCAGACACTCTGCATGCAGAAGTTCAGGGACGGCGGCGGAGGCCGCGGGAGACGCCATGCCAGGTGTAATATGGCGTTTACTGTGACAGCGTCCCAGAGTGACAGGAGAGGATACAGGAATGTACACATCAGGATAACAGATGGGATCCGGTCCTGGAGCGCTGAGCCAGCCTTAGGAGGCATCTGATGGGTAAGAAATGGCGTCCAGATACCCGGATCGTGACAGCACCCCCCCCTTTAGGAGTGGCCCCAGGACACTTCTTTGGCTTTTGAGGAAACTTGGAATGGAATCTCCGGACCAAGGCAGGAGCATGGACATCAGAAGCATTGGTCCATGAACGTTCCTCAGGACCATAACCCTTCCAGTCAATAAGATATTGTAGTTGACCGTAACGGTGACGTGAGTCCAGGATCTTGGCCACTTCATACTCAATGCCTCGTTGAGTTTGGACTTTCGGAGTTGGAGGAAGTGAGGAATGAAACCGATTCAAGATCAGCGGTTTCAACAGGGAAACATGGAATGTCCTGGGTATTTTTAAGAAGGGAGGCAACTGGAGTCTGTAAGCAACAGGATTGATGACTTGTTCAATCTTGAAAGGACCGATATAGCGAGGTGCAAACTTCATACTGGGAACTCTTAACCTCAAATTCTTCGTCGATAACCATACCCGATCACCCACCTTGAGAGCAGGAACTGCTCGACGCTTCTTATCCGCAAACTTCTTGTACCTGAACGATGCCTTGAGCAGAGCTGATCGTACGCTCTTCCAGATATTGGCAAACTGATGCAAGGTGATATCCACTGCGGGAACAGAAGTTGCTGGAAGCGGTTGGAACTCAGGGACTTTAGGGTGGAATCCAAAGTTAGTGAAGAATGGTGTTGAAGCAGATGAAGAATGATACTGGTTGTTATGACAGAACTCGGCCCAGGGAAGTAATTGAACCCAGTCATCTTGAGAGGAGGACACATAGATGCGGAGGAAGGCCTCCAAGTCCTGATTCACCCTCTCGGTTTGACCATTGGTCTGAGGATGGTAAGCCGTGGAAAACCTTAGCTTGACTTGGAGGACTTGACATAAACTTCGCCAGAATTTGGCTGTGAATTGAACTCCTCGATCTGAGATAATTTCTTCAGGAAGACCGTGGAGTCGGAAGATCTCTTGTATGAATACTTGAGCCAACTTGGAAGCTGACGGAAGACCGGTGAGAGGAATGAAGTGTGCCATCTTGGTGAACCGGTCAACTACCACCCAGATGGTATTGAACTTGTTGCACATGGGTAAATCTGTAATAAAATCCATCGACAAATGGGTCCAAGGTCGACGGGGAACAGATAGTGGAACCAGTTGCCCCGCAGGCGACTGGCGGGATACCTTATGTTGAGCACACTTTGGGCAAGATGCAATAAACTCCAAGACGTCCTTTTTCAGAGTTGGCCACCAATAGGACCTAGAGATAAACTCCAGGGTTTTTTGGATACCTGTATGTCCGGCAAAACGGGAAGCATGGGCCCAATGCATGAGCTTCTTCCTTAGCATCGGTTTCACAAAACTTTTCCCTGATGGGGGCGTAGAGTCCATCCCTACCGTGGAGAATGCCAACGGATTTATAATAGGATGCTTGTCTGAAGACTCTGACTCATTTTCTTGCTCCCATGAGCGGGAAAGGGCATCGGCCTTGCGATTCTGAGAGCCCGGACAGAACTGGAGTTTAAAGTCGAACCTGGAAAAGAAAGGTGCCCATCTGGCCTGACGAGGGTTGAGACATTGTGCGCCTTTCAGATATAAAAGGTTCTTGTGGTCTGTAAGTATGGTGATTGAATGAGAAGCTCCCTCCAACAGATACCTCCACTCTTCTAGAGCGAGCTTGATGGCTAGCAACTCCTGGTCGCCAATGGCATAGTTGCGCTCAGCTGGGGAGAACTTCCGGGAGAAGAAACTGCAAGGGTGTAAATGGCCATCTTTAGCCCTCTGAGATAACACCGCTCCTACTCCAACGGAGGAGGCATCCACCTCTAAGATGAAAGGAGAGTCGATGTCAGGCTGTTTCAGAACAGGCGCAGAGATGAACCTTTGTTTTAAAAGATGAATTGCTTGCATGGCTTCTTCAGACCACTTGGACGGGTTAGCACCCTTCTTAGTGAAAGCAGTAATAGGCGCCACAATGGTGGAAAAGTCTCGTATAAACTTTCGGTAATAGTTGGCGAACCCTAAGAACCTCTGGACCCCTTTGAGGGTTAAGGGTACCGGCCAATTTTGGATTGCTTGTAGTTTCTCAGGATCCATCTCTAGTCCGGAACCGGACACAATGTACCCTAGAAACGGAATGGACTTGACTTCAAAGACGCATTTTTCTAATTTGCAATAGAGATGATTGACACGGAGACGGGACAGAACCTCTTTAACCCAAAAACGATGTTCCTCTAAATCGTTGGCAAAAATGAGGATATCGTCTAGATAGACCACGACATGACGGTATAGAATGTCTCTGAAGATCTCATTGACAAAATGCTGGAAGACAGCTGGAGCATTGCTCAATCCGAAGGGCATGACGAGGTACTCATAATGTCCGTCACGGGTGTTAAAGGCGGTCTTCCACTCGTCACCCTCACGGATCCGGATGAGATTGTATGCACCTCTCAAGTCCAGCTTTGTAAAGATGGTAGCTCCGCTAACTCTGTCAAAGAGCTCAGTAATCAGGGGTAAAGGATAACGGTTCTTGATGGTAATGTCGTTCAAACCTCTGTAGTCGATGCGCGGCTGCAGACCACCATCTTTCTTTTTTACAAAAAAGAAGCCTGCGCCGGCTGGAGAAGAAGAAGGTCGAATGAACCCCTTTGCTAGGTTCTCTTTAATATATTCCTCCATAGAATGCATCTCAGGCAGAGACAACGGATAAGTTCGGCCTCGAGGTGGAACCTTCCCTGGAACGAGATCAATCGGGCAGTCCCATTCTCTATGAGGAGGAAGGATATCAGCAGAAGCTTTACTGAACACATCCGTGAAATCTTGATATGGAGGAGGTGGAACATCAGACGACCTGGGGGAGGAAGAACAGACAGGCAATACTTTAAACAAACATGTCTCAGCACAGGAGGAACCCCATGCCAGGATTTGCGTAGTCGTCCAATCAATTGTAGGATTGTGAAGACGGAGCCATGGAAGGCCCAGGACCACAGGATGTGTGGCTCTTGGAATCACTAAAAAAGAAATAAGTTCGGAATGAAGAACTCCCACTCTCAGACGAACTGGTAGAGTCCTTAAAGAAATAACTGCATCAAAAATTTTGCTGCCATCCACGGCAGTTAAAGAAATGGACGAAGGAAGTCTCTCGGTGGGTAGGGACCACCGTTTAACATAGGCTTCGGTAATAAAGTTCCCAGCTGCTCCGGAATCAAGGAGGGCAATGACGTTCCGATAACGTTGAGCAACTTGAAGCGAGACTGGGAGATTACAATCTTGAGGAGATGGAGAGGAGATCATTACTCCTAGCCGGCCCTCTCCTTGGCGAGCTAGGATTTGGAGTTTCCCGGACGTTTGGGACAGGCATTAATGGTGTGAGACGGAGCTGCACAATAGAGACAGAGAGACTCGAAGAGACGTCTTCGGCGCTCAGCAGGAGTTAAACGGGAACGGCCAAGTTGCATGGGCTCATCTTTAGATGGTGACAGTTGACGAGGAGGAGGAGCAGAAGATTTTGGAGCAGATGATCTTCCACGCTCAGTTGCTCTCTCTCTGAAACGTAAATCAACTTTCGTGCAGAGTGAGATTAGCTCATCTAACTTAGAAGGTAAGTCTCTGGTAGCTAACTCATCTTTAATACGCTCAGATAAGCCATGCCAGAATGCAGCATACAGGGCCTCGTCGTTCCATGCCAGTTCGGATGCCAGGATCTGGAACTGTATCAGATATTGTCCTACAGTACGTGACCCCTGGCGTAAACGGAGAATCTCGGATGAAGCTGAGGTTACCCGGCCTGGCTCGTCGAAGATGCGCCTGAATGTTGACACGAAGGCAGTGTAGGAAGATAGCAGGGTGTCGGACCTCTCCCATAACGGTGATGCCCAATCAAGGGCTGAGCCACTGAGAAGAGAAATAATGTAGGCAATTTTTGTACGGTCACTGGGAAAATTGCCAGGTTGTAGCTCAAACTGAATCTCACACTGGTTGAGAAATCCCCTGCAGAATCTTGGAGATCCGTCAAATTTTGCTGGCGTTGGAAGATGAAGACGTGGAGCAGAAATGGGTAAGGTGGGTGGGGTTATAGCTGGAGTCACTGTGGTTGACGCACCAGACGCGCCTGATCCACGGAGAGTTGTCTGAATCCCATCCAGCCGAGTAGAGAGATCCTGGAGACAGCGGATGATGTGGCCCTGTGCAGCCTCCTGATGTTCTAGTCGGGCTGCCAGTTCTTGCATCGGCCTGGCCGCTTGATCCTGGTCTCCGGCTGGATTCATTAGGTCAGTGCTTACTGTCACAACTGAGGGCCTGAGCTGACGGGAGGCAGCCTCAGTTGTAGGGGCTGAGATGTACCGGAACCTGGGAGGTTGTATCAGACCCCTGGACATGTAAGTAACATGAATAATAACTGCCCGAAGGCGTGACCACGACAACTTGGATAAAAGTCAATGATGTTTATTATGACAACTCCGCAACACAGCAGCAGTAAAAGAAAACGTAAAAGTCAGCAAAGAATAAATACAGTTCCTGGGTACTACAGGATGGCAGGAGCCACAGGGCACTGGTAGTGTGAGATAGTTCTTATAATCTTCTAGATGGAAAGTCCTTACCAGGCCCGACTGTAGCAATGGAGATAACCCAGGATTGTGCCAGCTGGTGTTCCAGGAAAAGCTGGGTTGCTGAAGATAAAACGGCTGCTGTGGATACTGGCTGGAACCAGACTGTTGTTAGCACGGAGTGGATACTGGCTGGAACCAGTTAAATAATAAATGAACTTGGGAGCGATGAAATATGAACTGAAATGTAGAACTTGAGAGCGGAGAAATAATAATACCGGTGGAGAGTGGTAAAGTGTAGAAAGGACACCGGCCCTTTAAGAGAAGCTGTACTCTGCTGGAAACTGAGCTGGAAGCAGGTAATGTTGTAGCTGGAAACAGATGAATCCACAATGGATTGGAGAGTCAGGCTACACCGCAGGTGGAATGCTGGTGCGGGTCTCTATGGTGGAAGTCTTGAGACAGGAGCTGGAACCTGGAAGACAATCACAGGAGAGAGACAAACAGGAACTAGGTTTGACAACCAAAGCACTGACGCCTTCCTTGCTCAGGCACAGTGTATTTATACCTGCAGCAAGGAAGGGATTGGCTAGGCAATTATGCAGATTATCAATACTGAGAACAGATTGGTGGAAATGATCAGCTGACAGAATCCAAGATGGCTGCGCCCATGCAGACACTTGGAGGGAAGTTTGGTTTGTAATCCATGTGGTAATGAAAACAGTAATGGCGGCGCCGGCCACCGGAGACAGGAGGCGCCAGGCTGACAGATGCACATCCAACCACGCGGACACAGCGGAGGCCGCGGCTGACGTAATCGCCACTCAGACACTCTGCATGCAGAAGTTCAGGGACGGCGGCGGAGGCCGCGGGAGACGCCATGCCAGGTGTAATATGGCGTTTACTGTGACAGCGTCCCAGAGTGACAGGAGAGGATACAGGAATGTACACATCAGGATAACAGATGGGATCCGGTCCTGGAGCGCTGAGCCAGCCTTAGGAGGCATCTGATGGGTAAGAAATGGCGTCCAGATACCCGGATCGTGACACACAGCTGCATCCGTTATTCACATTACACCACCCAACGGCGTCCGTAAGTCACATTACACCACCCAGCAACGTCCGTTAGTCACATTACAGCGCAAAACAAACGTCCGTTATTCACATTACAGTACACAGTAGTCTATGTTATTCACGCTACAATGCACAGCAGCCTCCGTTATTCACATTACAGTGCACAGCAGCATGTTATTCCTATTACAGCGCACAGCAGCATCCATTATTCACATTACAGCGCACTGAAGCTGCCGTTATTCACATTACAGCGCACAGCAGTTTCCATTATTCACATTACATCACCCAGCAGCGTCTGTTAGTCACATTACAGTGCACAGCAGCGTCAGTTAGTCACATTACACCACGCAGTAGCGTCTGTTAGTCATATTACAGTGCACAGAAGCGTTTATCAATCACATAACACCACCGAGCAGAGTCCGTTATTAACATTACAGTGCACAGCAGCATCTGTTAGTCACATTACACTCCCCAACAGCATCCGTTATTCCCATTACACCACCCAGCAGTGTCCGTTATTCACATTACAGCGCACAGCAGCATCCGTTATTCACATTACACCACCCAGCAGCATCCCTTTACATCATGAGTGGGGGAGGGGGTGCCACAGGTGGGGTGTGTGCCTTGAGTGGGGAAGGGGCCTACTGCAAGTGGGGGAGACGGGTGCCACAGGTGGAGGGGATGTCGTGGGTGGGGGAGAGAGCAGATGGAGGGTTGGAGTGTGTGAGAAGGGGTGGGGGGTGTAGCAGAGAGTGGGAGGGCAGAAAGAGCAGGAGAGGAGAGGAAAGCAGAGGGGCCAAAGGAGGAGAGATATCACTCATTGTCACCTTGTGTGTGCGCTGTGGGGCTGCCGGGAACTGGTGACTGGTGGAGCTCTGTCACGTGAGATGACAGCCTATCCTCAAAGTGTCAGAGTTTCCCAAGCTGCAGCCTCTGATAGGTGCTGGTGGCTGCCAGATATAATAGGCAGTGACACGGACATGCTACTGGGGGCAAAGCCAAATGTGGCAATCGGCCCCACACTGCATTCGACCTACTGGGAACCTTCCCGGTAGCTTTAGAGGCCAATTTGCCGCAGCACGGCTGTTTATAGCACATGTATGAAATTTTGCAAAACAGCAGTGCCAGAATAGAAAAGTGATGCAAGATGGAAATGTCATGGGGAATGTTGGATATTAAAAAGGACATGCACAGTTTAATGGGCTTACGGCAGCTAGGCTAACAGTGCTGTCAGTGATCTCTACAGTGGCAAGAGGTTGTCATCATTATCATCCTCACCCTCATCTTCACAAAATATTAATTCATCACTGCTGGAATCCAACATTACAGTAGTCTCTGTACTGTGATGTCTTGCTTGTAAAGGTCTTCATGGAATTTGTAGTTCTTTTTAATGAACATCAGATTTTCCACATTTTTAGGAAGCAGCCTCCTTTGCCGATTACGGAACAATGTATTTAGCAAACAGATCCAATATGCTTCTCTTTTGCAGAGATGGTTAAACCTATCCCAACCTCTAAAAGTCTTTTCAATATATTCAATACCTTGGACAGACAGAAGATCAATATTTCTGCTGTGCATCTGAATAACGTGTCTCGGAACACTGTGTGTCATAACTTTCTTAAGGTTAAGTCTTCTGTGTTCCAAGAATCTTTATTCAATGATCGAGTGGTTCTACCCACATATTGAATACCACATATACATGTTATCACTCGTTTTCTCTCTGATGCCAAAAAAGTTTACATTTATATGGTTATGCTTAATTTAAAGACATCAAATTTTTTTTATATATGTGTGCTATCTCTGTAAGAATGTTATATTGTTTCTTAATGTGAAAAGATCTAAGATCTCTGCAAAACATTATTTGGCTGACAAAATAAGTATGCACAGGTGATGCTTATTAAATGTGAACCTTTCTCATTGGCTGGAGAGAAATTAAATACCCACCCAATTGAGACACCTGTATGTGTATGCACCTCCTGAGGAAACCGCTTAATCACTGCAGCGGAGAAACGTGTAGAGGGACTCTGTGTATATGCACATACCCGCTCTGGTGGCTAGACTGCATCAAAGCCATATTTCTTGCATCCGTCTGCAGTACGAATATGAGACTTTCTCAGAAAAAAAACGGCTTATTCCCTGAAAAACACTTTCTCATTCTTGGAGCAAAAACAAACTATTATTATTATTATAGAAGTGTAACATGCAGTGGGGAATTACAGAGGAAAGAACAAGAACAGGGGTGTGGCAGGTATTTTTAGTTATCAGTTACAAGATTTATGCATTCTACCATACCCTCCAACATTTTACATATAAAAATCGGTACAAATTAGAAAAGGGGGTGTGGTCACGGGTAAAGGGACACGTTGCCACGCCTCTTTTCCTATACTTCAATGGAAGTTTGGAGAGCCAAAATATCGGTATAGACCTTAAAAAAAGGTACTGTACCTGCTAAAAAGGTACAGTTGGAGGGTATGATTCTACCTACAAAGGATTCAGGTGAGGCAGTCATTTTAGGTGCACTCTATAGGATTACACTAGAAAGAATAGGCAGTGCCTGGAATTGATAACACATAATGGGAGAGATACTGTACAAATACTAAACACAGAAAATAAGATTTTAAACCTACCGGTAAATCTTTTTCTCGTAGTCCGTAGAGGATGCTGGGGACTCCGTAAGGACTATGGGGATAGATGGGCTCCGCAGGAGACATGGGCACTTTAAGAAAGTCTTTAGACCTGGGTGTGCACTGGCTCCTCCCTCTATGCCCCTCCTCCAGACCTCAGTTAGAGAAACTGTGCCCAGAGGAGATGGACAGTACGAGGAAAGGATTTTGTTAATCCAAGGGCAAGATTCATACCAGCCACACCAATCACACCGTATAACTTGTGATAACTACCCAGTTAACAGTATGAAACCAACATATCATCAGTTCAGGACCGATGCAACTATAACATAACCCTTATTGAAGCAATAACTATATACAAGTATTGCAGAAGTAGTCCGCACTTGGGACGGGCGCCCAGCATCCTCTACGGCAGAGGTTCTCAAACTCGGTCCTCGGGGGCACACACGGTGCATGTTTTGCAGGTCTCCTCACAGAATCGCAAGTGAAATAATTAGCTCCACCTGTGGACCTTTTAAAATGTGTCAGTGAGTAACTAATACACCTGTGCACCTGCTGGGTTACCTGCAAAACATGCACTGTGTGTGCCCCCGAGGAACGAGTTTGAGAACCTCTGCTCTACGGACTACGAGAAAAAGATTTACCGGTAGGTTTAAAATCTTATTTTCTCTAACGTCCTAGAGGATGCTGGGGACTTCGTAAGGACCATGGGGATTATACCAAAGCTCCCAAACGGGCAGGAGAGTGCGGATGACTCTGCAGCACCGATTGAGCAAACAAGAGGTCCTCCTCAGCCAGGGTATCAAACTTGTAGAACTTAGCAAAAGTGTTTGAACCTGACCAAGTAGCAGCTCGGCACAACTGTAATGCCGAGACCCCTCGGGCAGCCGCCCAAGAAGAGCCCACCTTCCTAGTGGAATGGGCCCTAACCGATTTAGGCAACGTCAATCCAGCCGCAGAATGAGCCTGCTGAATGGTGTTACAAATCCAGCGGGCAATAGTCTGCTTTGAATCAGGAGCGCCAAGCTTGTTGGCAGCATACAGGACAAACAGTGATTCTGTTTTTCTGACTCTAGCCGTTCTGGCTACGTAAATTTTCAAAGCCCTGACCACAACCAGGGACTTGGAGTCCTCCAAGTCACGCGTAGCCACAGGAACCACAATAGGCTGGTTCATATGAAAGGATGATACCACCTTAGGCAGGAATTGAGGACGTGTCCGCAACTCCGCTCTATCGAAATGGAAAACCAGATAGGGGCTTTTATGAGACAAAGCCGCCAAATCTGACACTTGCCTACCTGAAGCCAAGGCTAATAACATGACCACCTTCCAAGTGAGATATTTTAACTCTACCGTTTTAGGTGGTTCAAACCAGTGTGACTTAAGGAAACTTAACACCACGTTAAGGTCCCAGGGCTCCACCAGAGGTACAAAAGGAGGCTGAAAATGCAGCACTCCCTTCACAAAAGTCAGAACTTCTGGGAGAGAAGCCAATTCTTTTTGAAAGAAAATGGATAGGGCCGAAATCTGAACCTTAATGGAGCCTAAGTTTTAGGCCCAAATTCACTCCAGTTTGTAGGAAGTGAAGGAAACGGCCCAGATGGAATTATTCCGTAGGAGCATTCCTGGCCTCACACCAAGAAACATATTTTCGCCATATACGGTGATAATGTTTAGATGTCCGACGTTCAACCGCCATGCCATCAAACGCAGCCGCGGTAAGTCTTGGAACAGACATGGGCCCTGTTGCAACAGGTCCTGCCAAGGAGGAAGAGGCCACGGATCTTCTGTAAGCATTTCCTGCAGATCCGGATACCAGATCCTTCGTGGCCAATCTGGAACAATGAGGATTGTTCTCACTCCTCCTTTTTCTTATTATTCTCAACCCTTGGGTATGAGAAGAAGAGGAGGAAATACATAGACTGACTGGAACACCCACGGTGTCACTAGGGCGTCTACCGCTACTGCCTGAGGGTCTCTTGACCAGGTGCAATAACTCTGCAGCTTTTTGTTGAGGCGGGACGCCGTCATGTCTATCTGTGGCAGTCCCCACCAAACTGCAATCTGTGTGAAGACTTCCTGATGAAGTCTCCACTCTCCAGGACGTATGTCTGGTGAGGAAGTCTGCTTCCCAGTTGTTCACTTCCGGAATGAACACTGTTGACAGTGCTCTCACATGATTCTTCGCCCAGCGAAAAATTCTGGTGGCTTCCGCCATCGCCACTCTGTTCCTTGTGCCGCCTTGGCGGTTTACATGAGCTACTGCGGTGACGTTGTCTGATTGGATCAGAACCGGTTGGTCGCGAAGAAAGATCTCCGCTTGACGTAGGGCGTTGTATATGGCCCTTAGTTCCAATATATTGATGTGAAGACAAGTCTCTTGACTTGACCAAAGACCTTGGAAATTTCTTCCCTGTGTGACTGCTCCCCAGCCTCGGAGGCTCGCGTCCATGGTCACCAGGATCCAGTCCTTAATGCCAAATCTGCGGCCCTCTAGAAGGTGAGCACTCTGAAGCCACCACAGGAGAGATACCCTGGCCCTGGGGGATAGGGTGATCAACTGATGAATCTGTAGATGTGACCTGGACCACTTGTCCAGTAGGTCCCATTTGAAGTCCTCGCATGGAACCTGCCGAAGGGAATGTTTTTCCCAGGACTCGAGTGCAGTGATGCACTGACACCTGTCTTGGTTTCAATAGGTCCCTGACTAGAGTCATGAGTTCCTGGGCCTTCTCTATCTGAAGGTAAACCCATTTCTGGTCTGTATCCAGAATCATACCCAAGAAGGGCAGACGAATCGTAGGAACCAACTGTGACCTCGGGAAATTGAGAATCTAGCCGTGTTGCTGTGACACCTTCAGCGAAAGTGACATGCTGTTCAACAACTGCTCTTTTAATCTCGCCCTTATTAGGAGATCGTCCAAGTATGGGATAACTGTGACTCCTTGCTTGCGTAGGAGCACCATTATTTCCGCCAATTACCCTGAAATTGGTAATGACAATCCTGTACCGCAATTGTCAGGTACACCTGATGGGGTTGATAAATGGGAACATGAAGGTATGCAGCCTTTATGTCTAGATACACCATCAAATCCCCCCCTTACAGGCTGGCGATGATCACTCTGGGCGATTCCACTTTAAATTTGAACCTTTTCCCGTATAGTTTCAGAGATTTTAATTTTAAAATAGGTCTGACCGAACCGTACGGTTTCGGGACTACAGCCAAGGTTGAGTCATATCGCCTTCCTTGTTGCAGGAGGGGAACCTTGAGCACCACCTGCTGGAGATACAATGTGTGTATTGTATTTAATATTATCTCCCTTTCTGGGGGAGAAGCCGGTAGGTCCGATAAGGAAAAACCTGCAAGGAGGCACCTTTCGAATTCCAGCTTGTAACCCTGAGAAACAATTTTTATTGCCCCGGGATCCACCTGTGAGTGAACTCAGATGTGGCTGAAGAGTCGAAGACGTGCTCCCACTGGGACGGACTCCATTAGCGGAGCTCCAGCATCATGCGGTGGATGTAGTAGAGGCCCGGGAGGACTTCTGTTCCTGGGAACTAGCTGTGCCCTGTGCCCTTACCTCTGGTAAGAAAGGACGCTCCTCGTACTTTCTTGTTATTCTGCGACCGAAAGGACTGCATTTGATAATGTCGTGCTTTCTTAGGCTGTGAGGGAATATAAGGCAAAATATCAGAATTACCAGCTATAGCTGTGGAGACCAGGTCCGAGAGCCCTTCTCCACACAATTCCTCAGCCTTGTAAGGTAAACCTTCCATATGCCTCTTTTAGTCGGCATCACCTGTCCGTTGCATGTTCCACAGGACACGTCTAGCAGAAATCGACATAGCGTTGACTCTAGAACCCAGTAGACTAATGTCTCTTTGGGCATGTTTTATATATATATAAGACAGCATCATATATATATATATATATATATACAACTCCAAACGTGGAAAGAAGGCACTCCAGAGGCACAATCAAATAGAAAAAGCTGTATTGAAAAGTGACGTTTCGGGGATAACCCCTTCCTCAAGACATGACCATGAGGAAGGGGTTATCCCCGAAACCTCACTTTTCAATACAGCTTTTTCTATTTGATTGTGCCTCTGGAGTGCCTTCTTTCCACGTTTGGAGTTGTATGTATGCATAGGACTACGACACCGAGGCAAGCTGTCTGAGTTGGAGTTGAGTGCCGGCTGAATTGTATTTATATATATATATATATATATATATATATATATATACACATATACTAGGGTCAATAACATGGTATCCTTATCTAGGGTTTCAATCTCCGCTGATAAGGTATCTGTCCACGCTGCTATGTGCACCGGACATTTTTCGGGTTTTGTGTTTTGGTTTTGGATTCGGTTCCGCGGCCGTGTTTTGGATTCGGACGCGTTTTGGCAAAACCTCCCTGAAAATTTTTTGTCGGATTCGGGTGTGTTTTGGATTCGTTTTTTTTTTACAAAAAACCCTCAAAAACAGCTTAAATCATAGAATTTGGGGGTCATTTTGATCCCATAGTATTATTAACCTCAATAACCATAATTTCCACTCATTTTCAGTCTATTCTGAACACCTCACACCTCACAATATTATTTTTAGTCCTAAAATTTGCACCGAGGTCGCTGGATGGCTAAGCTAAGCGACCCAAGTGGCCAACACAAACACCTGGCCCATCTAGGAGTGGCACTGCAGTGTCAGGCAGGATGGCACATCAAAAAAATTGTCCCCAAACAGCACATGATGCAAAGAAAAAATAAGATTTTACTCACCGGTAAATCTATTTCTCGTAGTCCGTAGTGGATGCTGGGAACTCCGTAAGGACCATGGGGAATAGACGGGCTCCGCAGGAGACTGGGCACTCTAAAATAAAGATTAGGTACTATCTGGTGTGCACTGGCTCCTCCCTCTATGCCCCTCCTACAGACCTCAGTTAGGATACTGTGCCCGGAAGAGCTGACACAATAAGGAAGGATTTTGAATCCCGGGTAAGACTTATACCAGCCACACCAATCACACCGTCTAACTCGTGATACTATACCCAGTTAACAGTATGAAATATAACTGAGCCTCTCAACAGATGGCTCAACAATAACCCTTTAGTTAGGCAATAACTATATACAAGTATTGCAGACAATCCGCACTTGGGATGGGCGCCCAGCATCCACTACGGACTACGAGAAATAGATTTACCGGTGAGTAAAATCTTATTTTCTCTGACGTCCTAGTGGATGCTGGGAACTCCGTAAGGACCATGGGGATTATACCAAAGCTCACAAACGGGCGGGAGAGTGCGGATGACTCTGCAGCACCGAATGAGAGAACTCAAGGTCCTCCTCAGCCAGGGTATCAAATTTGTAGAATTTAGCAAACGTGTTTGCCCCTGACCAAGTTGCAGCTCGGCAAAGTTGTAAAGCCGAGACCCCTCGGGCAGCCGCCCAAGATGAGCCCACCTTCCTTGTGGAATGGGCTTTTACTGATTTAGGATGCGGCAATCCAGCCGCAGAATGCGCCAGCTGAATTGTGCTACAAATCCAGCGAGCAATAGTCTGCTTAGAAGCAGGAGCACCTATTTTGTTGGGTGCATACAGGATAAAAAGCGAGTCAGTTTTCCTGACTCCAGCCGTCCTGGAAACATAAATTTTCAAGGCCCTGACTACGTCCAGTAACTTGGAATCTTCCAAGTCCCTAGTAGCCGCAGGCACTACAATAGGTTGGTTCAAGTGAAAAGCTGATACCACCTTAGGGAGAAACTGGGGACGAGTCCTCAATTCTGCCCTCTCCATATGGAAAATCAGATAAGGGCTTTACATGACAAAGCCGCCAATTCTGACACCCGCCTGGCCGAAGCCAAGGCCAATAACATGACCACTTTCCACGTGAGATATTTCAGATCCACAGTTTTAAGTGGCTCAAACCAATGTGATTTCAGGAAACTCAACACCACATTGAGATCCCAAGGTGCCACAGGAGGCACAAAAGGGGCTGAATATGAAGCACTCCCTTTACAAAAGTCTGAACTTCAGGCAGTGAAGCCAGTTCTTTCTGGAAGAAAATCGACAGAGCCGAAATCTGGACCTTAATGGAACCCAATTTTAGGCCCATAGTCACTCCCGACTGTAGGAAGTGCAGAAAACGACCCAGCTGAAATTCCTCTGTAGGGGGCCTCCTGGCCTCACACCATGCAACATATTTTCACCAAATACGGTGATAATGGTTTGCGGTTACTTCTTTCCTGGCTTTTATCAGCGTAGGAATGACTTCCTCCGGAATGCCCTTTTCCTTTAGGATCCGGAATTCAACCGCCATGCCGGCAAACGCAGCCGCGGTAAGTCTTGGAACAGACAGGTCCCCTGCTGTAGCAGATCCTGTCTGAGCGGTAGAGGCCATGGGTCCTCTGATATAATTTCTTGAAGTTCTGGGTTCCAAGCTCTTCTTGGCCAATCCGGAACCACGAGTATCGTTCTTACTCCTCGCCTTCTTATTATTCTCAGTACCTTTGGTATGAGAGGCAGAGGAGGGAACACATAAACCGACTGGTACACCCACGGTGTCACTAGAGCGTTCACAGCTATCGCCTGAGGGTCCCTTGACCTGGCGCAATATCTAGTTTTTTGTTTAGGCGGGACGCCATCATGTCCACCTGTGGCCTTTCCCAACGGTTTACCAACAGTTGGAAGACTTCTGGATGAAGTCCCCACTCTCCCGGGTGTAGGTCGTGTCTGCTGAGGAAGTCTGCTTCCCAGTTGTCCACTCCCGGAATGAACACTGCTGACAGTGCTAAGACGTGATTTTCCGCCCATCGGAGAATCCTTGTGGCTTCTGCCATCGCCATCCTGCTTCTTGTGCTGCCCTGTCGGTTTACATGGGCGACTGCCGTGATGTTGTCTGATTGGATCAGTACCGGCTGGTTTTGAAGCAGAGGCCTTGCCAGACTTAGGGCATTGTAAATGGCCCTCAGTTCCAGAATATTTATGTGTAGGGACGACTCCTGACTTGACCAAAGTCCTTGGAAATTTCTTCCCTGTGTGACTGCCCCCCAGCCTCGAAGGCTGGCATCCGTGGTTACCAGGACCCAGTCCTGTATGCCGAATCTGCGGCCCTCTTGAAGATGAGCACTCTGCAGCCACCACAGTAGAGATACCCTGGTCCTTGGAGACAGGGTTATCAGTCGATGCATCTGAAGATGCGATCCTGACCACTTGTCCAAGAGGTCCCACTGAAAGGTTCTTGCATGGAACCTGCCGAATGGAATTTTGCTTTGTAAGAAGCTACCATTTTTCCCAGGACTCATGTGCAGTGATGCACCGATACCTGTTTTAGTTTCAGGAGGTCTCTGACTAGAGATGACAGCTCCTTGGCTTTCTCCTGCGGGAGAAACACTTTTTTCTGTTCTGTGTCCAGAACCATCCCCAGGAACAGTAGGCGTGTGGTAGGAACCAGCTGTGACTTTGGAATGTATAGAATCCATCCGTGCTGTTGTAGCACTTCCCGAGATAGTGCTACTCCGACCAACAACTGCTCCTTGGACCTCGCCTTTATAAGGAGATCGTCCAAGTACGGGATAATTAAAACTCCCTTTTTTCGAAGGAGTATCATCATTTCTGCCATTACCTTGGTAAAGACCCTCGGTGCCGTGGACAGTCCAAACGGCAGTGTTTGGAATTGGCAATGGCAATCCTGTACCACAATCTGAGGTACTCCTGGTGAGGATGGTAAATGGGGACATGTAGGTAAGCATCCTTGATGTCCAGGGATACCATGTAATCCCCCTCCTCCAGGTTTGCAATAACCGCCCTGAGCGATTCCATCTTGAACTCGAATTTTTTTATGTATGTGTTCAAGGATTTCAAATTTAAAATGGGTCTCACCGAACCGTTCGGTTTCGGTACCACAAACAGTGTGGAATAGTAACCCCGTCCTTGTTGAAGTAGGGGCACCTTGACTATCACCTGCTGGGAATACAGCTTGTGAATTGCCTCTAGCACAGCCTCCCTGCCTGAGGGAGTTGTTGGCAAGGCAGATTTGAGGAAACGGCGGGGTGAGATGCCTCGAATTCCAGCTTGTACCCCTGAGATACTACTTGAAGGATCCAGGGATCCACCTGTGAGCGAGCCCACTGATCGCTGAAATTTTTGAGGCGGCCCCCCACCGTACCTGGCTACGCCTGTGGAGCCCCCGCGTCATGCGGTGGACTCAGAGGAAGCGGGGGAAGAATTTTGATTCTGGGAACTGGCTGACTGGTGCAGCTTTTTCCCTCTTCCCTCGTCTCTGTGCAGAAAGGAAGCGCCTTTGACCCGCTTGCTTTTCTGAAGCCGAAAGGACTGTACCTGATAATACAGTGCTTTCTTAGGCTGTGAGGAAACCTGAGGTAAAAAAATTTCTTCCCAGCTGTTGCTGTGGATACGAGGTCCCAGAGACCATCCCCAAACAATTCCTCACCCTTATAAGGCTCTATGTGCCTTTTAAAGTCAACATCACCTGTCCACTGCCGGGTCTCTAATACCCTCCTGGCAGAATGGACCTTGCATTAATTCTGGACGCCAGCCGGCAAATATCCCTCTGTGCATCCCTCATATATAAGACTACGTCTTGAATATGCTCTATGTTAGCACCATATTCTCCCTGTCTAGGGTATTAATATTATCTGACAGGGTATCAGACCCTGCTGCAGCAGCACTATGCATGCTGAGGCAATTGCAGGTCTCAGTATAATACCTGAGTGTGTATATACAGACTTCAGGATAGCCTCCTGCTTTTTATCAGCAGGCTCCTTCAAAGTGGGCGTATCCTAAGACGGCAGTGCCACCTTTTATGACAAACGTGTGAGCGCCTTATCCACCCTAGGGGATATCTCCCAACGTGACCTATCCTCTGGCGGGAAAGGGTACGCCAGCAGTAATTTTTTTGAAATTACCAGTTTCTTATCGGGAGAACCCACGCTTCTTCACACACTTCATTCACTCATCTGATGGGGGAACAAAACACCGGCTGCTTTTTCTCCCCAAACATAAACCCCCTTTTATGTGGTACTTGGGTTAATGTCAGAAATGTGTAACACAATTTTTATTGCCGAGATCATGCAACGGATGTTCCTAGTGGATTGTGTATATGTCTCAACCTCGTCGACACTGGAGTCAGACTCCGTGTCGACATCTGTGTCTGCCATCTGAGGTAACAGGCGCTTTTTTTTTTTTTTTTTGAGCCCCTGATGGCCTTTGAGACGCCTGTGCAGGCGCGGGCTGAGAAACCGGCTGTCCCACAGCTGTTACGTCATCCAGCCTTTTATGTAAGGAGTTGACACTGTCGGTTAATACCTTCCACCTATCCATCCACTCTGGTGTCGGCCCCACAGGGGGCGACATCCCATTTATCGGCATCTGCTCCGCCTCCACATAAGCCTCCTCATCAAACATGTCGACACAGCCGTACCGACACATGCACACACAAAGGGAATGCTCTGACTGAGGACAGGACCCAACACAGCCCTTTGGGGAGACAGAGAGAGAGTATGCCAGCACACACCAGAGCGCTATATAATGTAGGGATAAACACTATCACTGAGAGAATTTTCCCCAATAGCTGCTTGTATAAACAATATTGCGCCTAAATTTAGTGCCCCCCCTCTCTTTTTAACCCTTTGAGCCTGAAACCTACAGGGGAGAGCCTGGGGAGCTGTCTTCCAGCTACACTGTGAAGAGAAAATGGCGCCAGTGTGCTGAGGGAGATGGCTCCGCCCCTTTTTCGGCTGACTTTTCTCCCGCTTTTTTATGGATTCTGGCAGGGGTAATTACCACATATATAGCCTCTGGGGCTATATATTGTGATTATTTTGCCAGCCAAGGTGTTTTTATTGCTGCTCAGGGCGCCCCCCCCCCCAGCGCCCTGCACCCTCAGTGACCGGAGTGTGAAGTGTGTATGAGGAGCAATGGCGCACAGCTGCAGTGCTGTGCGCTACCTTGGTGAAGACTGAAGTCTTCTGCCGCCGATTTTCCGGACCATCTTCATGCTTCTGGCTCTGTAAGGGGGACGGGGGCGCGGCTCCGGGAACGAACACCAAGGACGGGTCCTGCGGTCGATCCCTCTGGAGCTAATGGTGTCCAGTAGCCTAAGAAGCCCAAGCTGGGACTTCCGGTTCCGGTGCCTGCATGAGGAGACGCTGATCTTTACAGCTCTCCCGCACCTCCGAATAACGGGCCGCACAGAGCCTCCATTCTGCCGTGAACAGCGGCGGTTTTTGCAGTGAGCTGAAGGAGAGAGTGTGGGGCACCACATGGATAGATTTCTATCCGCATCTATGCCCCCCAAAGTGCACAAATCAAAGTCTGAACGTCGGCAGCCGGAATCCAAGATGGCCGCCGCGTCTGATTCTCAGGTGGGGACACATGCTGCTAGCATTGATACACACTCACAGCATGCCTCGCACCCTCCACAACCCACCCCAGACATCCCTGTACCTGCCTCTGATAGCCCTGTTACATACACAGATGTTGTAAAGGCAGTACAGGTAGCTATGGGACCAAGTATGGATGCACATTCAGCCAAACTGCAACAAGTCATACGTGATATGAAATCACAGGTGAAGCAGCTTTCTAGAACAGTGGTAAATAATGAGCAACGTATTGGGGAGAATTTCCAAGAAGTAACTGAGCTCAAAATACAATATGAACAACTTCAGAAATCCCATTATCAGCTACAAACAAAAGTCGACGCCCTGGAAAATAGGTCACGTCGATGCAATTTACGTGTCGTGGGATTACCTGAGTCGCTTAAAGGACCTGAACTGTTTACCTTTTTACAATCTACCTTGCCTGATCTACTAGATATTGGAGAGGATTGCACGGGCTTGGTAATAGAGCGAGCACACCGCTTAGGTCCCCCGCGGTCCGGCACAGACAGCAGACCCCGTGTCGTCATTTTCAAAACTCTTAGTTTTGTACACAAGGAGGCTATCTGGGCAGCGTCAAGGCACAACAGAGATCTTAAGTGGATCGGCTCCCGATTGTTTATTTTTCAGGACTATTCTTCTGATGTAATGAGAGCAAGGAAAGAATTTGCACCTCTTTGTACTAAACTGGTGAAAGACAAAAGGAAATTTGCCTTGTTATTTCCAGCACGTCTCCGTCTCTTTGAAGGCAATGCATTTAAAGATTTCTCCACAGTCGGGGATGCGGAGGGATACCTACGTGAACTTACTCAGTCAGATTACAGCCCCTCTGGGGACCCAGCTGACCTATAATGTGCCCTGAGATGTGAGATTCAATAGTCTTATATATCCCTAAAGAGATATCCACGTGCAGTCTGACAATGTCCTTTGTATATGCATAGTTACAGCCTCGGCTGATACTTAATGACTGCCTCGCAGTCTCCTAGCTAACAATACATTTGCCTTTTTTTTTTTTTTTTTTTCTCTTCCTTTTTAATCTCTGGTTATTGTTACTAGATTGTCTCCCTCCGCTGGCTTAGATCATATTCAAAGTCTCATTGCTCCTTTTGGTTTAAAAATTACATGCTTGTCTTTTTGCAATCACTGTTCTGAATGCATTTGGCCAGAGATAGTTTTATGGCAATGATGATTAAGGGTATAGAACTTCATATGGTATTTTAGGCAATGCTTATCCATGTGACCCTTCTGTATCCCCTCTGACCAATGCTTTACTTTTGATCAATAATGGCTCTGTGCCTAACCCTCATATATACAAATACATGAATCACTATGTTTTTTACTATGGAGGTTAAGAGCACCTATCTTGTTATGCTTTATGCTCGTTAGAGTTTACCCGCGTATTAGTTTGGCGCGGGAGGATTTAAACCCGGAAGCACACCTAGCATGTATGCGCAACATAGGAATATACTTCCTTAGCGGAATATATTCACTATGTTTGTTCCCCCAGTTGTTTCTTCCCACCCCCCCTCTTCCCTTTTGCAACTCCGATTTGACTATATTTCTTATCTTATCATCATGTGAGAGGATTTCAATAAGTATGTTGGGAGTATATTTTACATGCATACCTTTCTACTGCTTCATATATGGCTAGTCTTACATTGGGTTCTCTTAACGTCGGTGGCTTTCATTCTCCAGTTAAGAGGAAGAAGATATTAATATACCTCAATAGAACAAAAATTGATATAGCATATTTGCAAGAAACTCATTTGCTACCTCCTGAAATGCTAAAATTAAACGCACTACGTTGGAAAGTCCTTCTATCTGCCCCATTCACTTCCAAGGCCAGAGGAGTGGCAATACTAGTGAGGGCATCATTAGTAACCGTTGTACACTCCTCATTTATTGACCCTCAGGGTCGCTATATAATCGCTGAGGTATCAATTGACCAATCTAGATACATACTATGTAATGTGTACGCCCCAAATGTATATTCTAAGGTTTTTTTTAATGAAAATTGTAACAAAATTATACGCTTATGGTACTGTCCCTATTCTCTTTGGGGGAGATTTAAATATAGTAGCATCCCCGCTGATGGATGCTTCCTCTTCTCCATACAACAAACGTCGGGTCCCACAGATAGGCATACCGTATATTCTGCAACAACTTCAGTTAGTAGATGCGTGGAGAGCTGCTCATCCTTTGGAGCGTGATTTTACCTGTCTATCTGCAGCTCATAACACTCTTTCCAGGATAGATTATATTTTTATGTCTGAGCATTTATTTACACGCCTCCTGGATTCTAATATTGAACCTATCTGTGTGTCTGATCACGCTCTGTGTTGGATCAGATTTGCCCTGGTCACGGATAAAGGCCCATTTAAACAATGGCGTTTCCCCTCCCACTTATCTCACTCCTTAAAGTTTAGAGCTGCATTGGAAACCATATGGGCTAATTACCAATCTGATAATAGGGATACCGCCTCTTCTTCCCCCGCACTTTTTTGGCTAGCTTTTAAGCCTGTACTTAGAGGAGAGATTATTTCTTACTGTGCACATAAAGACAAATTGTTTCGTTCCTCATATGTAGAATTGCAAACCAACCTCACTACAGCCTATCAGACATTTAAAACTACACCTACCTCAGCCAATAAATTGGCGTATTTGACACAAAAGACAGCTTTTGATAACATGTTGTCTCAGGCGGAATCTAAATATTCTTTTAACTCTGCCTGCAAATTCTATAAACATGGTAATAGGTCGGGGAAACTTTTATCCAACCTACTCAGAGGCCAACTTACTTCTAGCACAATTAAGGCTCTTAAAGATGAGAATGGCAATACCACTTCTGGTGGCAAGGAAATCTCCAATATCTTGCACGCCTTCTACTCAAAGTTGTATGCCTTATCGGAAACTAATGCTGAAGAGGCTGCTGCCTTTTGGGACAAGGTTACCCTCCCCCACATATCCCCAGATCAAGCCTCATCTTTAATACAGCCTATATCTATTGAGGAAATAAGGCGCGCTATTAAGCACCTTAAAACCAATAAAGCTCCTGGTCCAGATGGAATCTCTAATGACTTCTATAAGATTTTGGGCCCTAAAATAGAAGATGCCCTTCTGGTCTTCTTTAATATGCTTATATCAGGATCAGACCCCCCTCTATACTTTAATTCTGCCCTGTTGAAACTTTTACATAAACCTGGTCGTGACCCTCTCTTGCCCGGATCTTATCGCCCAATTTCCCTCCTGAACACAGATTATAAACTATATACTAAAATTTTAGCTGATAGACTTAAACTTATTCTTCCGAATATCATACACGAAGACCAAACAGGGTTTATTATGGGTCGTCATTCAGTGGGGAATGTTCGGAAAGTCCTTGCAGTTATGCAATGGCTAGAATCCTCTAACTCCTCTAACTCCCAAAGTCCCAATGCAATTCTATCACTTGATGCAGAAAAAGCTTTTGATTTAGTAGCTTGGGATCACTTATTTGATTGTATACATAGATTTGGCGCCCCCACTGAATTTATTATGATTTTACAAAGATTATATAAGGGCTCCTCTACGCAAATTTTAAGTAATAGTTATCTCTCTCACCCCTTTTCAATTTTACAGGGCACAAGACAGGGTTGCCCCCTCTCTCCCCTCCTCTTTGCTATGGCATTAGAACCATTGGCTGTAGCTCTTCGCTCAAATCCCCTGTATACTGGCATTAAAATTAAGGATGTTGAAGTCAAATTGAGCCTATTCGCGGATGATATGCTGCTATTTATTTCTCAGCCTTTGCAGTCGCTTACAGCTATTACTTCCATGATAGACAATTTTAGTGCGTTTTCAGGCTTTAAGGTGAACTATTCGAAATCACAGCTCCTTCCTATAATGACAGAAACTAATTACTTTCACTCACACCCCACATTAGCTAGGTTTACTATCTGTCGCACCCCTCTTAAATATCTGGGCATCCTCATTCCGACTACTCTTAGCTCACTTTATACGATCAATTTCCCACCAATACTGACTTCAATTGCAAAATTAATCGACCACTGGATACACTTGCCCCTCTCGTTAACCGGCAGAATTGCTGTTATAAAAAGTGTGTTGTTTCCTAAGCTTTCATATATACTGCAAATGCTCCCCCTTTGTCTTTCAAAACGAGATACCAAAATCCTAAACGCCCAACTTACTAAATTTATATGGCAAGGTAAGAGACTACGCATTGCTTTTTCCAAATTGACCCTTCCAAAGGCGCAGGGAGGCTTCGCTGTGCCAGATGTAGCCACTTTTACTCAAGCAGCTCATTTTCGGTATATATCGGACTGGTTAGGGCAAACCTCAGTATTTACTAATACTGCATTGGAAGATGCACTTTTTTTCCCCTTTTCCTCTAATGCACTATTACACTCTCCCAAATCGTTGATCCCAGCACACATTCTCTCCAATATATTATTTGCAGACGTTTATAGAAGCTGGTGTACTATCAATAAACGCTTGCATAGGGACCATACTGACACCCCTTTCATTACCTTTTGGGGAAATCCTAATTTTATTCCAGGTTTGGAGAACTCGCTATATTTGAACTGGAAAGCGAAAGGGATAATAGCGATAAAAGATATCTTTGATCCAGGTGGCACTATACGTACCTTTGACTACCTCCAAGATACTTTTAGTCTTCAGAAGGGGTGGTTCTTTATGTACCTACAGGCTAGGCACTATGCTCAGTCGAAAACTGTGAAACCAGCTGTGACCCAATCCAGAGATGTGATTTTAGATACCATGGCTTTTATTAAAATCAAAACATACAAAATTCGGTATTTATATCCATTTTTATTGGAGACATCTATGGTAGCGGCTTGGTCTCGCTCCCTTCGGAGCTGGACTCGAGACATCCCATCTATTCAGTCATCTGCAGTTTGGACAGAGCATTGTGAGATCACCCTAAAACGTATCCCTTCTGCTGCACTGCAGGAAACACATTTGCGGATTATACATAGGGCATACATCTCCCCAGCGCAAAGGAAATTTATGGTAGCTGAAGAAACAGGCAGATGCCCAAAATGCTCTACTAGTAGGGCCGATTTTTTTCATAACTTCTGGTAATGTAGAAAAATAAGACGATTTTGGGATAAAGTTATCGATTATATTAATAAACTTTTTTCCCTTAGTCTTGTTAAAGCCCCTATTCCCTGCCTGTTATTAAATTTTGATGAATGGGATTTAGGATTAGGTAAGTCCTCACTGTCTCCTATATTAACAGTTATTCTTCTGACCATTGCCTGTAAACTTATTCTAAAACACTGGATTTCTAGATCCCCCCCCTTTCTACATGAACTTCAATCAGATATCTTAAAGATGCTTTATAATGAACGAAGTGCTGCTTTTCCAGAAATTGAGACAGGGGTAGTGAGGTTTTATAAAAAATGGGGTGAATATATAAATAGACTTCCTCAAGATATACAAGATCAACTACAGAGAGTGTTCGAAGGCACTGACTGGTACCTAAGACAGAAAATAATGTAATTCTTATCCGCTATGATAACTTATTTTTATATTTCGGAGTTACTATTACCTCTTCCCTCCTTCCCTTAGTTTTGTGTCCCTCCTTACCCTCTACTCCTTTGTCTCTATTTTATCATATTATGTAAACATTTTTCCTTTTATTTGAGGTTATCCACTCATACCTGGTACACTGGATCTGAGTAACGGGACTATTGTACTGTATTCTAACATTCTTTTGAATGTAACAATTGTTATGTAAATCGTGACTCTTTACCCAAATTTATTAGGCATTACTTAGCATTGATTGTCACTCTTTGATTTCATACTTTAATGCCTTGAAAATGCCAATGTAATGATGTTGCCATGCACCGATGTACCAATATTATTGTTATGATATTGTTCTTTATATATATCAATGGAAAAATTTGTAAAAACCTAATAAATTGTTTATTCAAAAAAAAAAAGAAGCCCAAGCTAGCTGCAAGCAGGTAGGTTCGCTTCTTCTCCCCTTAGTCCCTCGTTGCAGTGAGCCTGTTGCCAGCAGGTCTCACTGTAAAATAAAAAACCTAACATATACTTTCTTTCTAGGAGCTCAGGAGAGCCCCTAGTGTGCATCCAGCTCGGCCGGGCACAGAAATCTAACTGAGGTCTGGAGGAGGGGCATAGAGGGAGGAGCCAGTGCACACCAGATAGTACCTAATCTTTCTTTTAGAGTGCCCAGTCTCCTGCGGAGCCCGTCTATTCCCCATGGTCCTTACGGAGTTCCCAGCATCCACTAGGACGTCAGAGAAAAAGAGGCGCACCAAGGTCGCTGGATGGCTAAGCTAAGCGACCCAAGTGGCCGACACAAACACCTGGCCCATCTAGGAGTGGCACTGCAGTGTCAGGCAGGATGGCACTTCAAAAAATTGTCCCCAAACAGCACATGATGCAAAGAAAAAAAGAGGCGCACCAAGGTCGCTGTGTGACTAAGCTAAGCGACCCAAGTGGCCGACACAAACACCTGGCCCATCTAGGAGTGGCACTGCAGTGTCAGGCAGGATGGCACTTCAAAAAAATTGTCCCCAAACAGCACATGATGCAAAGAAAAATGAAAGAAAAAAGAGGTGCAAGATGGAATTGTCCTTGGGCCCTCCCACCCACCCTTATGTTGTATAAACAGGACATGCACACTTTAACGAACCCATCATTTCAGCGACAGGGTCTGCCACACGACTGTGACTGAAATGACGGGTTGGTTTGGGCCCCCACCAAAAAAAGAAGCAATCAATCTCTCCTTGCACAAACTGGCTCTACAGAGGCAAGATGTCCACCTCACCATCATCCTCCGATTCCTCACCCCTTTCACTGTGTACATCCCCCTCCTCACAGATTATTAATTCGTCCCCACTGGAATCCACCATCTCAGGTCCCTGTGTACCTTCTGGAGGCAATTGCTGCTGGTGAATGTCTCCACGGAGGAATTGATTATAATTCATTTTGATGAACATCATCTTCTCCACATTTTCTGGAAGTAACCTCGTACGCCGATTGCTGACAAGGTGAGCAGCTGCACTAAACACTCTTTCGGAGTACACACTGGAGGGAGGGCAACTTAGGTAGAATAAAGCCAGTTTGTGCAAGGGCCTCCAAATTGCCTCTTTTTCCTGCCAGTATACGTACGGACTGTCTGACGGGCCTACTTGGATGCGGTCACTCATATAATCCTCCACCATTCTTTCAATGGTGACAGAATCATATGCAGTGACAGTAGACGACATGTCAGTAATCGTTGGCAGGTCCTTCAGTCCGGACCAGATGTCAGCACTCGCTCTAGACTGCCCTGCATCACCGCCAGCGGGTGGGCTCGGAATTCTTAGCCTTTTCCTCGCACCCCCAGTTGCGGGAGAATGTGAAGGAGGAGATGTTGACGGGTCACGTTCCGCTTGACTTGACAATTTTCTCACCAGCAGGTCTTTGAACCTCTGCAGACTTGTGTCTGCCGGAAAGAGAGATAAAACGTAGGTTTTAAATCTAGGATCGAGCATGGTGGCCAAAATGTAGTGCTCCGATTTCAACAGATTGACCACCCGTGAATCCTGGTTAAGCGAATTAAGGGCTCCATCCACAAGTCCCGCATGCCTAGCGGAATCGCTCTATTTTAGCTCCTCCTGCAATCTCTCCAGCTTCTTCTGCAAAAGCCTGATGAGGGGAATGACCTGACTCAGGCTGGCAGTGTCTGAACTGACTTCACGTATGGCAAGTTCAAAGGGTTGCAGAACCTTGCACAACGTTGAAATCATTCTCCACTGTGCTTGAGTCAGGTGCATTCCCCCTCTTTTGCCTATATCGTGGGCAGATGTATAGGCTTGAATGGCCTTTTGCTGCTCCTCCATCCTCTGAAGCATATAGAGGGTTGAATTCCACCTCGTTACCACCTCTTGCTTCAGATGATGGCAGGGCAGGTTCAGGAATGTTTGGTGGTACTCCAGTCTTCAGCACGCGGTGGCTGAATGCCGAAAGTGGCCCGCAATTCTTCGGGCCACCGACAGCATCTCTTGCACGCCCCTGTCATTTTTTAAATAATTCTGCACCACCAAATTCAATGTATGTGCAAAACATGGGACGTGCTGGAATTTGACCAGATGTAATGCACGCACAATATTGCTGGTGTTGTCCGATGTCACAAATCCCCAGGAGAGTCCAATTGGGGTAAGCCGTTCTGCGATGATCTTCCTCAGTTTCCGTAAGAGGTTGTCAGCTGTGTGCCTCTTCTGGAAAGCGGTGATACAAAGCGTAGCCTGCCTAGGAACGAGTTGGCGTTTTCGAGATGCTGCTACTGGTGCTGCCGCTGCTGTTCTTGCTGCGGGAGGCAATACATCTACCCATTGGGCTGTCACAGTTATATAGTCCTGAGTCTGCCCTGCTCCACTTGTCCACATGTCCGTGGTTAAGTGGACATTGGGTACAACTGCATTTTTTAGGACACTGGTGACTCTTTTTCTGAGGTCTGTGTACATTTTCGGTATCACCTGCCTAGAGAAATGGAACCTAGATGGTATTTGGTACCGGGGACACAGTACCTCAATCAAGTCTCTAGTTGCTTCTGAATTAACAGTGGATATCGGAACCACGTTTCTCACCGCCCAGGCTGCCAAGGCCTGAGTTATCTGCTTTGCAGCAGGATGACTGCTGTGATATTTCATCTTCCTCGCAAAGGACTGTTGGACAGTCAATTGCTTACTGGAAGTAGTACAAGTGGTCTTCCGACTTCCCCTCTGGGATGACGATCGACTCCCAGCAGCAACAACCGCAGCGCCAGCAGCAGTAGGCGTTACACTCAAGGATGCATCGGAGGAATCCCAGGCAGGAGAGGACTCGTCAGACTTGACAGTGACATGGCCTGCGGGACTATTGGCTTTCCTGGGAAAGGAGGAAATTGACACTGAGGGAGCTGGTGGTGTGGTTTGCAGGAGCTTGATTACAAGAGGAAGGGATTTAGTTGTCAGTGGACTCCTTCCGCTGTCACCCAAAGTTTTTGAACTTGTCACTGACTTCTGATGAATGCGGTCCAGGTGACGTATAAGGGAGGATGTTCCTAGGTGGTTAACGTCCTTACCCCTACTTATTACAGCTTGACAAAGGCAACACACGGCTTGACACCTGTTGTCCGCATTTGTGTTGAAATAATTCCACACCGAAGAGCTGATTTTTTTTGTATTTTGACCAGGCATGTCAATGGCCATATTCGTCCCACGGACAACAGGTGTCTCCCCGGGTGCCTGACTTAAACAAACCACCTCACCATCAGAATCCTCCTTGTCAATTTCATCCCCAGCGCCAGCAACACCCATATCCTCATCCTGGTGTACTTCAACAGTGACATCTTCAATTTGACTATCAGGAACTGGACTGCGGGTACTCCTTCCAGCACTTGCAGGGGGCGTGCAAATGGTGGAAGGCTCAAGCTCTTCCCGTCCAGTGTTGGGAAGGTCAGGCATCGCAACCGACACAATTGGACTCTCCTTGGGGTTTTGTGATTTAGAAGAACGCACAGTTCTTTGCTGTGCTTTTGCCAGCTTAAGTCTTTTCATTTTTCTAGCGAGAGGATGAGTGCTTCCATCCTCATGTGAATCTGAACCACTAGCCATGAACATAGGCCAGGGCCTCAGCCATTCCTTGCCACTCCGTGTCGTAAATGGCATATTGGCAAGTTTACGCTTCTCATCAGACGCTTTCAATTTTGATTTTTGGGTCATTTTACTGAACTTTTGTTTTTTGGATTTTACATGCTCTCTACTATGACATTGGGCATCGGCCTTGGCAGACGACGTTGATGGCATTTCATCGTCTCGGCCATGACTAGTGGCAGCAGCTTCAGCACGAGGTGGAAGTGGATCTTGATCTTTCCCTATTTTAACCTCCACATTTTTGTTCTCCATTTTTTAATGTGTGGAATTATATGCCAGAATCAATAGCAATGGCCTACTACTATATATCAAGAAAAGGAATTATTTCCCCTCACAGCGCTGGTAATCAGCTGCTCAGCTCCACTCCCAGGTATACACCAACACCTGTAATTAGTACTAACAAAAAAGAGAATTTGGAGAGGAGTGTCAGTGTACAGCGCTGAGAACCCCTAGGATCCGGATGATGTCTTAATATATTTGACACGATAAGAAAACCTTATCCTTACACATGTAATAAAATAAAGAATATATGGAATAAAATCCTGGTGAATATCTCAATGGATAATTACAGGTTGAGTATCCCATATCCAAATATTCCGAAATACGGAATATTCCAAAATACGGACTTTTTTGAGTGAGAGTGATATAGTGAAACCTTTGTTTTTTGATGGCTCAATGTACACAAACTTTGTTTAATACACAAAGTTATTAAAAATATTGTATTAAATGACCTTCAGGCTGTGTGTATAAGGTGTATATGAAACATAAATGAATTGTGTGAATGTAGACACACTTTGTTAAATGCACAAAGTTATAAAAAATATTGGCTAAAATGACCTTCAGGCTGTGTATATAAGGTGTATATGTAACATAAATGCATTCTGTGCTTAGATTTAGGTCCCATCACCATGATATCTCATTATGGTATGCAATTATTCAAAAATACGGAAAAATCCGATATCCAAAATACCTCTGGTCCCAAGCATTTTGGATAAGGGAGACTCAACCTGTAATATAAAGAGAAACATATGATCACACTATAGAGAGTTCTCTCGCCCTTATAGTGTTAAGTTAAACATTTTTATAAATGGATAATTTTATGCAGACTTTGTATCCAGCTAGTTGTCAGTAATGAGATCAATTAAGCAGAATCTCCGTCCTTGCTGCGCTCACTAATAGACTGACACTCAATTTTAAAAAAACGATACCGTTCACTGAAAGGTTTCTTTGTATTTCTTGATCTCATCTGGCACCTTCAAGATATCAGGTTTCAAGACTCCAACAGACCAATGCCAAATTGATAAAGATAAAAAGTTATCCCAGCAGGGAATTTATTCACAAAGACTTCACAAAGATTTTCAGTAAAAAGGACACAGGACGCATACCCGCTCCCAAATGGAGGCTGTGCTTCACTACTGAGATGTCCGGAATATCTCAGTCCGCTGTAACGGCAAACAGCCTCAGGCGTGCGGGTGGGTCACGGCTCTCTCCTGGGTCAGCTCATACGTCACTACAGCATCAACGCGTTTTGGGGGTCCGCCCCCTTTTTCAAGATACACTGTAGTAGAAACGGATCTTCCTTTATATGTTCTCAAAGAAGTTCTGATTGGATTACTTTCAATGAGGTCATTGTAGGCGGGTAGTTTTAAAATCAATCACACACCCATTCTGAGCTTACGTAAATATGTGTTACATTGACACTCGTCAGCGTGTCTCACAAATACATAATAAATAGTGAGTTATACAGTATAAATTTTGAAAAAAACAGACGATAATTAACAATAAGTAATAAAACATATATGATAAAAATGACTAAGCATGCACTTCATTCCCATTCATACTATTACTCCACGAATGGGTTCCATAAGCATAGAAAAGAGAAAGGGAAAAAAGGACAAGTATTAGAGATGGCTATTATAAAAACCATTTGGTCTCAAATTCTTTATTTAAGCCGTCCGGCAACAGAGTTCTCATTTCAAAGATCGTTTGCATTTCTAACTTAGCAAGTCTATCGGATCTATCGCTAGTCCTCCAATTGCATTTTGCAACTTTTATCCCTGCAAACATTTTAATATACTTTGGATCACAATCATGTGTAAACTTGAAGTGCATCGATACATTATGATTTTCATAACCCCGTCTGATGTTCCTGACATGTTCTGTCAGCCTGTCCTTTAGTGGGCGTGTCGTGCGTCCAATGTATTGTTTGTTGCACTGACATTCTAATAAATAGATTATATTACATAGATTACATATTTGCTATAACATGTAATAAAAGTATTGATCTTCTCTTTTCTATTATTGCTACTCGACGTTACATCTAAAATCTTTCTATCTGTTTTGCAAACTTTGCACATAACACATTCTCCACATCTGTGGAAGCCTTTTGTTATAATTGACATGTTGGACTTAGGTGTTTCTATGGCACTATTCACTAGGATGTCTTTCAGATTATCCGCTCTTCTATATATAAAGCGAGGGATTTCGGAGATATACTCCTTTAAACTGGGATCCGCCAGGAGTATCCCCCAGTGTCTTTTTATAATGCCCTCCATATCTCTATGATGATTTGTATATTTAGATATAAAAGGTACTCCATATTTCTTATCCGACATTCTTCTTTCTGTGTTCATTAAAATAATATCCCTATCTAAATTTTGTTACTACTACTATATATACTGCGCACAACTGAAATGCACCACAGGTATGGATGGATAGTATACTTGACGACACAGAGGTAGGTACAGCAGTGGCCTACTGTACCGTACTGCTATATATTATATACTGGTGGTCAGCAAACTGTGCAAAAATGAAATGCACCACAGGTATGGATGGATAGTATACTTGACGACACAGAGGTAGGTACAGCAGTGGCCTACTGTACCGTAATGCTATATATTATATACTGGTGGTCAGCAAACTGTGCAAAAATGAAATGCACCACAGGTATGGATGGATAGTATACTTGACGACACAGAGGTAGGTACAGCAGTGGCCTACTGTACCGTAATGCTATATGTTATATACTGGTGGTCAGCAAACTGTGCAAAAATGAAATGCACCACAGGTATGGATGGATAGTATACTTGACGACACAGAGGTAGGTACAGCAGTGGCCTACTGTACCGTACTGCTATATATTATATACTGGTGGTCAGCAAACTGTGCAAAACTGAAATGCACCACAGGTATGGATGGATAGTATACTTGATGACACAGAGGTAGGTACAGCAGTGGCCTACTGTACCGTACTGCTATATATTATATACTGGTGGTCAGCAAACTGTGCAAAAATTAAATGCACCACAGGTATGGATGGATAGTATACTTGACGACACAGAGGTAGGTACAGCAGTGGCCTACTGTACCGTAATGCTATATATTATATACTGGTGGTCAGCAAACTGTGCAAAACTGAAATGCACCACAGGTATGGATGGATAGTATACTTGACGACACAGAGGTAGGTACAGCAGTGGCCTACTGTACCGTACTGCTATATATTATATACTGGTGGTCAGCAAATTGTGCAAAAATGAAATGCACCACAGGTATGGATGGATAGTATACTTGACGACACAGAGGTAGGTACAGCAGTGGCCTACTGTACCGTACTGCTATATATTATATACTGGTGGTCAGCAAACTGTGCAAAAATGAAATGCACCACAGGTATGGATGGATAGTTTACTTGACGACACAGAGGTAGGTACAGCAGTGGCCTACTGTACCGTACTGCTATATATTATATACTGGTGGTCAGCAAACTGTGCAAAAATGAAATGCACCACAGGTATGGATGGATAGTTTACTTGACGACACAGAGGTAGGTACAGCAGTGGCCTACTGTACCGTACTGCTATATATTATATACTGGTGGTCAGCAAACTGTGCAAAAATGAAATGCATCACAGGTATGGATGGATAGTATACTTGACGACACAGAGGTAGGTACAGCAGTGGCCTACTGTACCGTACTGCTATATATTATATACTGGTGGTCAGCAAACTGTGCAAAAATGAAATGCATCACAGGTATGGATGGATAGTATACTTGACGACACAGAGGTAGGTACAGCAGTGGCCTACTGTACCGTAATGCTATATATTATATACTGGGGGTCAGCAAACTGTGCAAAAATGAAATGCACCACAGGTATGGATGGATAGTATACTTGACGACACAGAGGTAGGTACAGCAGTGGCCTACTGTACCATAATGCTATATATTATATACTGGTGGTCAGCAAACTGTGCAAAACTGAAATGCACCACAGGTATGGATGGATAGTATACTTGACGACACAGAGGTAGGTACAGCAGTGGCCTTCTGTACCGTACTCCTATATATTATATACTGGTGGTCAGCAAAATTATGCACTGTACTCCTACTATATACTGTCTACAATGCAGCACAGATATGGAGTGTTTTTCAGGCAGACAACGTATACTGGTGGTCACTGGTCAGCAAAACTCTGCACTGTACTACTCCTCCTATATAATATTATACTGGTGGTCCCCAGTCCCCACAATAAAGCAGCACACTGAGCACAGATATGGAGTGTGTTTCAGGCAGACAACGTATACTGGTGGTCACTGTCAGCAAAACTCTGCACTGTACTCCTGCTATATATACAGCTGCTCCCCAGTCCCCACAATTAAGCAGTGTGAGCACAGATATATGCAGCACACTGAGCACAGATAAGGAGCGTTTTTTTCAGGCAGAGAACGGATAAAACTGGTTGTCACTGATCAGCAAAACTCTGCACTGTACTCCTCCTATATTATACAGCTGCTCCCCAGTCCTCCCCACAATTAATCAATAAAGCACAATCAATCAAGTTCAATAATAAACGGAGAGGACGCCAGCCACGTCCTCTCCCTAACATTTCCAATGCACGAGTGAAAATGGCGGCGACGCGCGGCTGCTTATATAGAATCCGAATCTCGCGAGAATCCGACAGCGGGATGATGACGTTCGGGCGCGCTCGGGTTAACCGAGCCATACGGGAGAATCCGAGTATGCCTCGGACCCGTGTAAAATGGGTGAAGTTCGGGTGGGTTCGGTTTCCGAGGAACCGAACCCGCTCATCACTACTATAAACCCATGCCGACACAATCGCCGGTCTTAGTAGTGTACCAGAATGTGTGTAAATGGACTTCAAAGTACTTTTACTGCATGCTATCTGCAGGATCTCTGAGGATAGCTGTTAAGTTAGCGCTACCTTTTGGGTAAACGTGACAAAGCTTTGTCCACCCTAGGGGAAGATTCCCATCGTATCCTGGCCCTAGTAGGGAAAGGATACTCCCTGAGAATTCTTTGTGGGAATCTGCAGTCTCTTGTCTGGAGATTCCCGCTCTTTTTCTTCATGAGAGGAGGGAAATTTACCTCAGCTTTCTTCCCCTTAAACATGTGTACCCTCGTGTCAGGGACAGATGAGTCATCAGTGATATGCAAAACATCTTTTATTACAATAATCATATATTGAATACTTTTCTGTCAGTTTTGGCTGTAAATTTGCATTATCGTAGTCGACACTGGAGTCAGACTCCGTGTCGATATCAGTGTCTATTATTTTGGATAGTGAGCATTGTGAGACTCTGAAGGTCTCTGCGACATAGGGACAGACATGCGTAGATTCACTGTCTGTTCTCTAATCTTTAGTGCAATAAATTTACCTCAGCACTTAATTTCACATATCCAATCAGGTGTCGGCGTTGTCGACGGAGACACCACTCACACACACATTTGCTCCATCTCCTCCTTAGGAGAGCCTTTTACCTCAGACATGTCGACACACACGTACCGACACACCGCACACTCAGGGAATGCTCATCTGAAGATAATTCCCCCACAAGGCCCTTTGGAGAGACAGACAGAGAGTATGCCAGCACACACCCCAGCGCTATATTACCCACGAAAAAACACAGCAATTTAATGTTTACCCAGTATCGCTGTTATTATCTGCGCCGAATTATGTGCCCCCCTCTTCTTTAAAACCCTCTCTTCTACCGTGGTATAAGCAGGGGAGAGTCCGGGGAGCTTCCTCTCAGCGGTGCTGTGGAGGAAAACATGGCGCTGGTGAGTGCTGAGGGAGAAGCCCCGCCCCCTCGACGGCGGGCTTCTGTCCCGCTAAAAGTGTAAAATTGGCGGGGGCTCCTGCATATAAACAGTGTCCAGCTGTATATATGCTCCTTTTGCCAAATAAGAGGTTTATATTGCTGCCCAGGGCGCCCCCCCCTGCGCCCTGCACCCTTACAGTGACCGGAGTATGTGAGGTGTGTGGGAGCAATGGCGCACAGCTGCAGTGCTGTGCGTTACCTCAGTGAAGATCATGAAGTCTTCTGCCGCCTCTGAAGTCTTCTTTTCCTCTCATACTCACCCGGCTTCTATCTTCCGGCTCTGCGAGGGGGACGGCGGCGCGGCTCTGGGACGGACGGCTAGGGTGAGATCCTGCGTACCAATCCCTCTGGAGCTAATGGTGTCCAGTAGCCTAAGAAGCAGGACCTGCACTCAGAGAGTAGGGCTGCTTCTCTCCCCTCAGTCCCTCGATGCAGGGAGTCTGTTGCCAGCAGAGCTCCCTGAAAATAAAAAACCTAACAAAATACTTTCTATCAGCAAACTCAGGAGAGCTCACTAAAAAGCACCCAGCTCCTCTGGGCACAGTATCAAACTGAGGTCTGGAGGAGGGGCATAGAGGGAGGAGCCAGTGCACACCCAGGTATAAAGACTTTCTTAAAGTGCCCATGTCTCCTGCGGAGCCCGTCTATCCCCATGGTCCTTACGGAGTCCCCAGCATCCTCTAGGACGTTAGAGAAACATAGAATTTGACGTCAGATAAGAACCACATGGCATACAAGGACTTCTTCACCAAACCCAGCCAAATCTCATCCTAAACCTCTGTTCCACGCTCTCTATGTACCCCATCTGTCTCACCCCTGTCTGTCTACCCCTCCCCTTTAGAATGTAAGCTCTCACGAGCAGGGCTCTCTTCCCTCATGTGCTTATCCTTTTCTTACTTTAATAATATTCAACTGCACCAAATCCAGCAGTCTTCTGCCACCTGATACTTATTCCAGTGTCATCTGCTGATGTAACTATGTGTATTTACCCTGTACTTGTCCTATATTGTCGTCAACTGTAAGTTGCTGTTTTACGGCTTGATTATTTGTTTATGTACTCTGTAATTGGGCGCTGCGGATCCCTTGTGGCACCATATAAATAAAGGATAATAATATTAGTGTTTGAGGACACATCTGTATATTTAGAAATGAGGCAATCAAAGAAAGTCTAATTCTTATGCATGCATGTTCACTGGTGGTGGTTAGAGTCTGGATCCTGACCTTTCAGGACCAACTGATGAACAGATAAGGGCCCTACACACTTGCCGATGCATTCAATTTTGACGATGATCAAGCTGAATGATGATCGATTATTGTCCAAATTGACTTGCACTGCAAAGCGACGGAGAACCAACAATGAACGACCACAGGACCACGCATCGTTGGTGCATACACACTGAGTGATATGATTAATTCTCGTTCATTGCTGATCGATATCATTTAATTCGCCTGCACACATTGGCAAGTGTGTAGGGCCCTATAGTTACTCAGCAGATTCTGCCCAGATGCACCTTTTAATACTTGATTATGCTATGCCTCAGACATGGTTACTGTCATTTTTTAATCACAGCCTGTAAAATGGCAGTGAGGAGCTGATTGGCTGGCACTTTATCCCTTTTCACATTGAGATGTATTGTTAGATTGCATGATGTGTACCCAGCTTAACACTCATAATGGGGAGATTTATTAAAATAAAGTGGTGAGAAATAAATTTCCAACCAATCAGTTTCTGTCATTTTTCTAGCACAGCCTGTAAAATGACATTTATATACTATAAATACACTGCGGGCTGCTGTAAAATCATCCCAATGGAGATGCAGCACATCCAGTGGGACAATTTAATGAATGACAGCTGGTTACAACAGATCCAGGGTACACGTGGCGCCAGGGGCAACTTAAGAGATGAGAAGGCCTGTGTGCAGTCTCCTTCTGGGTCCCTTGCTCTCTGGCCGGCAGTATCCTTGACTCTGGGTGGTTTTGCGGTCGTTCATTGTTGGTTCTCCGTCGCTTTGCAGTGCATGTCAATTTGGACGATAATCGATCATCATTCAGCTTGATCATCGTCAAAATTTAATCTATCAATAAGTGTGTAGGGCCCTATAGTTACTCAGCAGATTCTGCCCAGATGCACCTTTTAATACTTGATTATGCTATGCCTCAGACATGGTTACTTTTTGTTATACTGGTAATGGAGAATAATTACTGTCTGTGGCTTTTTCTGCCTCACCTTACGCTGACTCCATTAATTAGTATTACCTTGTGCAGTGTTAACTTAGTCAAGACTGCCCTCTCTGTTCTGCAGGGCCGGTGCAAGGTTTCTCAAAACCCTAGACAAAACTTCAGCATGATGCCCCGTCCCCACCCCAAATCGTACACCAGTACCCACTTTAGAGCCCCTCAGGTGAAAATGTATAGGTATCATCTTAGACGTTGAACAGCCCCTGTCTACATTGAGTTAAAAAAAGATACATCTTTTAGCGTTATCTTTAATTTTATGATATGCAGACTCAGGGATGACCCTACTCCCAGATCCTGGCGCCCTAGGCAGTTGCCTAAAGCTGCCTAATGGTAGTGCCGGTCCTGCTGTCCTGTCTTCTTTGAATGTGTCTGTGTTGAATTGAGCTTACATAGCTGTTTTTACAATTGTATGTATGAAAATCAGATACAATCCTATGGCAGAAGGTGGCATGCCTACATTATATAAGGGCACGACCATGTCCCAAGAAGTGTGCCTAAAAAGATATATGTCACTGGTCCTATCACCCTTTAGCTGCCACACACACCTGTGACAGTTATGTGCAGCACCTGTTCACTAATTCTCTGCTAAGTGGTCTATTTACTAAGGCTTGGAGAGAGAAAAAATGGAGAGAGATAAAGTACCAAACAATCAGTGCCTGTCATTTTTTAATCACTGCATGTAAAAGGGCAGTTAGGAGCTGATTGGCTGGCACTTTATCCCTTTCCACATTACTTTTCAAGACTTAGTAAATAGACCTATTAATTCCCCAAATGTCAAGCAATCGGGACAATGCAGTTCCAATTGTGACTGTTGTAAAGGCGGATCATGCACTGTTTGGAAGATGAGATGTATTGATAGTTTGTATTGCTGTGTAGCTGGGTCGTACCATTGCATGATGTGTACCCAGCTTAACACTCATAATGGGGAGATTTTATTAAATAAAGTGGTGAGAAATAAATTACCAACCAATCAGATTCTGTCATTGTTCTAGCACAGCCCGTAAAATGACATTTAAATACTATAAATACACTGCGGGCTGCTGTAAAATCATCCCAATGGAGATGCAGCACATCCAGTGGGACAATTTAATGAATGACAGCTGGTCAGAGCCGGCCCTAGCCAATTTGATGCCCTAGGCAAAATTGTCTGGTGCCCCCTAGCACCGCCGCTGGTTCTGCATCTGACCCAGCCACACTTAGGCAGTGGGGCAAACCGGGGGGGGGGGGTACACTGTGGGCCAGATCAACCCTACATAATGGCACACAGTAATGCCCATAATACACATAATTCCACATAGCAATGCACCTTACACATATGCCCCACATTAGTAATGCTAGTAGCTTTTTTTATAAAACTTACTTTTGCTTGCTGGCGTGCTTGCAGTCAGTGTGTGCGCCCATGCAGCTCCATGGATCCGTGACTGCGTTTTGTGAGATGGGGGTAACAGAGTGGGTGCGTGCTTGCGCTCACACCCGTTAAAGGGGCACCCATACAAGGGATGTGACCTCACAGGGTATGCCATCCTGGCAGGGTAATTTTACGGCAAGGACTGACTAGGAAATAAAGTGTGGGGAGAACACTGCCCATGTTATGTCCCTGCAGACACCTGGGGTTTGCACAGGGATAAGGGACACACACAGGATGGCAGGGTCCCCCTCCCCCATGTGCACAAGCAGTATAGGTGATGTCAGATTTATGTGAAGCAGTCTTCCAAATACACATGTGGTATCATAAGGAGCTATCCAGTAATAACCTTATATAGTCAGTGAAAATGTCACAGGTCCAGGAATTGCAGTTACTGGGCTTCTGATGTCTGTCTGAGGTCTCACAAGTCAGGGGCATTCAAGCATGTCGGAGGGAGTTTTAAGAACTTTAAGGGAGAGTGTGCATTTTTTTTTATAAATGTAAACAGCAGTGTATACAAGTACTGATTAAATACATTTGGAAAGTAACAGTTAGTTTGCAGACTGTCCCTCCCAGCATGAGATACTGCAGGGACATGCTTGGATGCCCCTAGACATGCTTGGATGCCCTAGGCAAATGCCTAGCCTGCCTATAGCTAAGGCCGGCTCTGCAGCTAGTTACAGCAGATCAGGGGTACACGTGGCGCCAGGGGCAACTTAAGAGAGGAGAAGGCCTGTGTGCATTCTACTTCTGGGTCCCTTCCTCTCTGGCCGGCCGTATCCTTGACTCTGGGTACTAGGGTCACTAGGGGACCCTAGTGCTATCCCACAGTGTAGTGTGCATGCACAAGTCACCAGGAAAATGGCACGATGGTATTTCTCCTGGTGATTTTCCTACTGCTCATGCGCGAAACACTGGGAAAATGGCTGCTGCATAATTTTCCCAGTGATTTCTACAGCGCTGCTGCTGCGACGTGGAACTACCGAGGGTAAGTATTAAAAAAAAATGGGTGCATTTTGTGTGGTGTGGGCCCCCCTGGACCCCGGAGGACCATGTGCACCGCACCCATTAGAAATATGCCAGTGCATTGGGCCTGATTCAGAGATGGACACAACCATTGTACGAAAATATGAAAAAACAACACGAGGCATCTTGAGTATATAGACGCCTCCTGCATGCTTGTGTGATCTGCTGGCATTGGATCATTTGAGTAACGCTCAGGTTAGGCAGGACGTCCAGGCTGTTCATGCTACTGGGGCTTGGAAACCAGTGCTGAAGACGCAGACCCTTGCCTCACAATTCACAGCTTCACCTACCTTCCACCCCCAAACGCTTTTAATCTGTCAATCAAGCTGCCATTCAGGGTGCACTGCATGCGAGGACACAGAGCCTGTTCTGCACATGTGCAGGATGGGTCCTATGTAGGGTTGCCACCTCATGCATCATCGATTCCTGGAGATCCACCCCCACAATCCCAACCTCCCTATCCCCCGACACCAAGCAATGTTCGTGAAAATAAAATGATGTACCATATTTATAAAATATTAAATATGGATTTAAATAAGAATTTACTTACCGATAATTCTATTTCTCATAGTCCGTAGTGGATGCTGGGAACTCCGAAAGGACCATGGGGATATAGCGGCTCCACAGGAGACTGGGCACAAAAGTAAAAGCTTTAAGACTAGCTGGTGTGCACTGGCTCCTCCCCCCATGACCCTCCTCCAAGCCTCAGTTAGGATACTGTGCCCGGACGAGCGTACACAATAAGGAAGGATTTTGAATCCCGGGTAAGACTCATACCAGCCACACCAATCACACCGTACAACCTGTGATCTGAACCCAGTTAACAGCATGATAACAGAGGAGCCTCTGAAAAGATGGCTCACAACAATAATAACCCGATTTTTGTAACTATGTACAAGTATTGCAGACAATCCGCACTTGGGATGGGCGCCCAGCATCCACTACGGACTATGAGAAATAGAATTATCGGTAAGTAAATTCTTATTTTCTCTGACGTCCTAGTGGATGCTGGGAACTCCGAAAGGACCATGGGGATTATACCAAAGCTCCCAAACGGGCGGGAGAGTGCGGATGACTCTGCAGCACCAAATGAGAGAACTCCAGGTCCTCCTCAGCCAGGGTATCAATTTTGTAGAATTTTACAAACGTATTTGCTCCTGACCAAGTAGCTGCTCGGCAAAGTTGTAAAGCCGAGACCCCTCGGGCAGCCGCCCAAGATGAGCCCATCTTCCTTGTGGAGTGGGCATTTACAGATTTTTGGCTGTGGCAGGCCTGCCACAGAATGTGCAAGCTGAATTGTACTACAATTCCAACGAGCAATAGTCTGCTTAGAAGCAGGAGCACCCAGCTGGTTGGGTGCATACAGGATAAACAGCGAGTCAGATTTTCTGACTCCAGCCGTCCTGGAAACATATATTTTCAGGGCCCTGACAACGTCTAGCAACTTGGAGTCCTCCAAGTCCCTAGTAGCCGCAGGCACCACAATAGGTTGGTTCAGGTGAAACGCTGAAACCACCTTAGGGAGAAACTGAGGACGAGTCCTCAAATCCGCCCTGTCCGAATGGAAAATCAGATAAGGGCTTTTACAGGATAAAGCCGCCAATTCTGACACGCGCCTGGCCCAGGCCAGGGCCAACAGCATGACCACTTTCCATGTGAGATATTTTAACTCCACAGATTTAAGTGGTTCAAACCAATGTGACTTTTTTGGAACCCAAAAACTACATTGAGATCCCAAGGTGCCACTGGAGGCACAAAAGGAGGCTGTATATGCAGTACCCCTTTTACAACGTCTGAACTTCAGGGACTGAAGCTAGTTCTTTTTGGAAGAAAATTGACAGGGCCGAAATTTGAACCTTAATGGACCTCAATTTCAGGCCCATAGACACTCCTATTTGCAGGAAATGTAGGAATCGACCCAGTTGAATTTCCTCCGTCGGGCCTTACTGGCCTCGCACCACGCAACATATTTTTGCCAAATGCGGTGATAATGTTTTGCGGTTACATCCTTCCTGCTTTGATCAGGATAGGGATGACCTCATCCGGAATGCCTTTTTTCCTTCAGGATCCGGCGTTCAACCGCCATGCCGTCAAATGCAGTCGCGGTAAGTCTTGGAACAGACAGGGTCCTTGCTGAAGCAGGTCCCTTCTTAGAGGTAGAGGCCACGGATCCTCCGTGAGCATCTTTTGAAGTTCCGGTTACCAAGTCCTTCTTGGCCAATCCGGAGCCACGAATATAGTGCTTACTCCTCTCCATCTTATCAATCTCAGTACCTTGGGTATGAGAGGCAGAGGAGGGAACACATACACTGACTGGTACACCCACGGTGTTACCAGAGCATCTACAGCTATTGCCTGAGGGTCCCTTGACCTGGCGCAATACCTGTCGAGTTTTTCCCAACGGTTTATAATCATGTGGAAGACTTCTGGGTGAAGTCCCCACTCTCCCGGGTGGAGGTCGTGCTGAGGAAGTCTGCTTCCCAGTTGTCCACTCCCGGAATTGCTGACAGTGCTATCACATGATTTTCCGCCCAGCGAAGAATCCTTGCAGCTTCTGCCATTGCCCCCCTGCTTCTTGTGCCACCCTGTCTGTTTACGTGGGTGACTGCCGTGATGTTGTCCGACTGGATCAACACCGGCTGACCTTGAAGCAGAGGTCTTGCTAAGCTTAGAGCATTGTAAATGGCCCTTAGCTTCAGGATATTTATGTGAAGTGATGTCTCCAGGCTTGACCATAAGCCCTGGAAATTCCTTCCCTGTGTGACTGCTCCCCAGCCTCGCAGGCTGGCATCTGTGGTCACCAGGACCCAGTCCTGAATGCCGAATCTGCGGCCCTCTAGAAGATGAGCACTCTGCAACCACCACAGGAGGGACACCCTTGTCCTTGGTGACAGGGTTATCCGCTGATGCATCTGAAGATGCGACCCGGACCATTTGTCCAGCAGGTCCCACTGGAAAGTTCTTGCGTGGAATCTGCCGAATGGGATTGCTTCGTAGGAAGCCACCATTTTACCCAGAACCCTTGTGCATTGATGCACTGAGACTTGGCTCGGTTTTAGGAGGTTCCTGACTAGCTCGGATAACTCCCTGGCTTTCTCCTCCGGGAGAAACACCTTTTTCTGGACTGTGTCCAGGATCATCCCTAGGAACAGAAGACGAGTCGTCGGAACCAGCTGCGATTTTGGAATATTGAGAATCCAATCGTGCTGCCGCAACACTACCTGAGATAGTGCTACACCGACCTCCAACTGTTCCCTGGATCTTACCCTTATCAGGGAATCGTCCAAGTAAGGGATAACTAAAATTCCCTTCCTTCGAAAGAATATCATCATTTCGGCCATTACCTTGGTAAAGACCCGGGGTGCCGTGGACCATCCATACGGCAGCGTCTGAACTGATAGTGACAGTTCTGTACCATAAACCTGAGGTACCCTTGGTGAGAAGGGTAAATTTGGACATGAAGGTAAGCATCCTTGATGTCCCGAGACATCATGTAGTCCCCTTCTTCCAGGTTCGCAATCACTGCTCTGAGTGACTCAATCTTGAATTTGAACCTCTGTATGTAAGTGTTCAAAGATTTTAGATTTAGAATCGGTCTCACCGAGCCGTCCGGCTTCGGTACCACAACAGTGTGGAATAATACCCCGTTCCCTGTTGCAGGAGGGGTACCTTGATTATCACCTGCTGGGAATACAGCTTGTGAATGGCTTCCAAAACTGTCTCCCTGTCAGAAGGAGACATCGGTAAAGCCGACTTTAGGAAACGGCGAGGGGGAGACGTCTCGAATTCCAATTTGTACCCCTGAGATATCACCTGAAGGATCCAGGGGTCTACTTGCGAGTGAGCCCACTGCGCGCTGAAATTCATTGAGACGGCCCCCCACCGTGCCTGATTCTGCTTGTAAAGCCCCAGCGTCATACTGAGGGCTTGGTAGAGGCGGGAGAGGGTTTCTGTTCCTGGGAACTGGCTGATTTCTGCAGCCTTTTTCCTCTCCCTCCGTCACGGGGCAGAAATGAGGAACCTTTTGCCCGCTTGTCCACGAAAAGACTGCGCCTGATAATACGGCGTCTTCTCATGTTGAGAGGCGACCTGGGGTACAAACGTGGATTTCCCAGCTGTTGCCGTGGCCACCAGGTCTGAAAGACCGACCCCAAATAACTCCTCTCCTTAATAAGGCAATACTTCCAAATGCCGTTTGAAATCTGCATCACCTGACCACTGTCGTGTCCATAACCCTCTACTGGTAGAAATGGACAACGCACTTAGACTTGATGGCAGTCGGCAAATATTCCGCTGTGCATCACGCATATATAGAAATGCATCTTTTAAATGCTCTATAGGCAATAATATACTGTCCCTATCTAGGGTATCAATATTTTCAGTCAGGGAATCCGACCACGCCAAACCAGCACTGCACATCCAGGCTGAGGCGATTGCTGGTCGCAGTATAACACCAGTATGTGTGTAAATACATTTTAGGATACCCTCCTGCTTTCTATCAGCAGGATCCTTAAGGGCGGCCATCTCAGGAGAGGGTAGAGCCCTTACAAGCGTGTGAGCGCTTTATCCACCCTAGGGGGTGTTTCCCAACGCACCCTAACCTCTGGCGGGAAAGGATATAATGCCAATAACATTTTAGAAATTATCAGTTGTTATCGGGGGAAACCCACGCATCATCACACACCTCATTTAATTTCTCAGATTCAGGAAAACTACAGGTAGTTTTTCCTCACCGAACATAATACCCCTTTTTGGTGGTACTTGTATTATCAGAAATGTGTAAAACATTTTTCATTGCCTCAATCATGTAACGTGTGGCCCTACTGGAAGTCACATTTGTCTCTGGAGTCAGTATCCGTGTCGGCGTCTATATCTGCCATCTGAGGTAACGGGCGCTTTAGAGCCCCTGACGGCCTATGAGACGTCTGGACAGGCACAAGCTGAGTAGCCGGCTGTCTCATGTCAACCACTGTCTTTTATACAGAGCTGACACTGTCACGTAATTCCTTCCAACAGTTCATCCACTCAGGTGTCGACCCCCTAGGGGGTGACATCACTATTACAGGCAATCTGCTCCGTCTCCACATCATTTTTCTCCTCATACATGTCGACACAAACGTACCGACATACAGCACACACACAGGGAATGCTCTGATAGAGGACAGGACCCCACTAGCCCTTTGGGGAGACAGAGGGAGAGTTTGCCAGCACACACCAGAGCGCTATATATATACAGGGATAACCTTATATAAGTGTTTTTCCCCTTATAGCTGCTGTATTGTTTATACTGCGCCTAATTAGTGCCCCCCTCTCTTTTTTAACCCTTTCTGTAGTGTAGTGACTGCAGGGGAGAGCCAGGGAGCTTCCCTCCAACGGAGCTGTGAGGGAAAATGGCGCCAGTGTGCTGAGGAGATAGGCTCCGCCCCCTTATCGGCGGCCTTATCTCCCGTTTTTCTATGTATCCTGGCAGGGGTTAAATGCATCCATATAGCCCAGGAGCTATATGTGATGTATTTTTTTGCCATATAAGGTATTTTTATTGCGTCTCAGGGCGCCCCCCCCCAGCGCCCTGCACACTCAGTGACCGGAGTGTGAAGTGTGCTGAGAGCAATGGCGCACAGCTGCGGTGCTGTGCGCTACCTTATTGAAGACAGGACGTCTTCTGCCGCCGATTTTCCGGACCTCTTCTGCTCTTCTGGCTCTGTAAGGGGGACGGCGGCGCGGCTCTGGGACCCATCCATGGCTGGGCCTGTGATCGTCCCTCTGGAGCTAATGTCCAGTAGCCTAAGAAGCCCAATCCACTCTGCACGCAGGTGAGTTCGATTTCTTCTCCCCTTAGTCCCTCGATGCAGTGAGCCTGTTGCCAGCAGGACTCACTGAAAATAAAAAACCTAATTTAAACTTTTACTCTAAGCAGCTCAGGAGAGCCACCTAGATTGCACCCTTCTCGTTCGGGCACAAAAATCTAACTGAGGCTTGGAGGAGGGTCATGGGGGGAGGAGCCAGTGCACACCAGCTAGTCTTAAAGCTTTTACTTTTGTGCCCAGTCTCCTGCGGAGCCGCTATATCCCCATGGTCCTTTCGGAGTTCCCAGCATCCACTAGGACGTCAGAGAAATTAGAAATACACCAAATTTTGAAAAAACAACTTTCATATAAACAGAGACCTCACACTGCATCCCCCTCACACTGCTGTCCTCACACCTTACCTCACACTGCATGGCACCCACCTGCCCTCACAGTGCTCTCCTCACACCACTCCCCTCATTCCTCACACTGCTCATCCTCCCCCAATTTGCCGTTTCTACAGTACCACAGCATTTACACACCGTCTGACATGCAAGTCCCCCACACACCTAGTATTCCTACCTAGGCTACGCCAGCGCCGGCACTGACAGAGACATGCTGCCTGCTGCTGTTCCCAGTCACCGCCTGCCGCCCTGCTGTGCCTGCTACTCGTCTCGACGTTACGGTCTCCCTCGGCCCTCCCCTGCTTCGCTTCACTCACGGGACACGTCACTGCCGTCCGCGTCCCTTTTGCTCCGCACACACTGTCGCCGCCCCCAGCAGTCCCACTGGTTTGTGGGCTGGTGTAGGCGGAGTCCCCTTATTTCGGGAGAATCCCGGATTCCGGGAGAGAGGATAAGCCTCCTGGAGGGTTGCCACCAAATCCTGGAGAATCCAGGAAATCCGGGAGAGTTGGGAACCCTACTCCTATGCAAACCATCAGGTTTACGTTTATATATGAATCACGCCCACTACACAATATGTACAATATATGGTTCTGATCCGTGTTGTGTCAATATAATTTATTGTGCACTAGGCTTAAGCTAGTTTGGGCAGAACCATATTTACCTGAGCACTTATCTTCTTTAAATTATTTAAATATGTTTGATACAGACCATCCATAGTGTTAAATATTAATACTGTATTCCATACAGTATCCAGTGTATAAAAAGACCAATGATTATATTAATATCCAGGCTCGTTACTATGCTCTTCTGCCACTCCACACAATGGTATTGGATACAGTCAGTGGCGGAACTACCGCCAGTGCAGGCAGTGCCTTGCACTGGGGCATGCCACTGTCCAGGGGCCCAAAGCATGTAATGAGTCAAACTGACTCATTACATGCTGCTGTGTGCTGCGGGCAACCGCCGTCCGCAGCACACAGCCGCCCGCAGCACACAGGAGAGGAGAGGAGCGCACTGCAGTGGCCACGGGGGAGAAGGAGGAGGAGGGAGGTGGAGGAGGGAGCAGCAGCAGCTCTGTGTCATTGGTAGAGGCACTGCTGCTGCTGTCCCTCTGCTTCACCATAAGCTGTCCTCCGCCGCTGTGAATGCTAGGAAGCGCATCCCAGCATTCACAGCGGCGGAGGACAGCCTATGGTGAAGGACAGGGACAGCAGCAGCAGCGCCTCCACCAATAACACAGAGCTGCTGCGGCTCCCTCCTCCACCTCCCTCCTCCTCCTCCTTCTCTCCTGCCCGGGATCTCTGCCAGAAGCTGCACCGAGGAGCCTGAGCCAGCGGAGACAGTAAGTATAATTCTTTCTTTCTTTCTTTCTTTCATTCTGCTGTAATGTGTAAAAAGGGGGACGCTATCTGCCGTAATGTGTAAAAAGGGGACGCTGTCTGCCGTTATGTGTAAAAAGGGGACGCTGTCTGCCGTAATGTGTAAAAAGGGGGACGCTGTCTGCCATAATGTGTAAAAAGGGGGACACTGTCTGCCTTAATGTGTAAAAAAGTGGACGCTGTCTACCTTAATGTGTAAAAGGGGGGACGCTGTCTGCCGTAATGTGTAAAATGAGGACGCTGTCTGCCGTAATGTGTAAAAAGGGGGGCGCTGTCTGTCGTAATGTGTAAAAAGGGGACACTGTCTGCCTTAATGTGTAAAAAAGTGGACGCTGTCTACCTTAATGTGTAAAAAGGGGGACGCTGTCTGCCGTAATATGTGAAAAGGGGACGCTGTCTGCCGTAATGTGTAAAAAGGGCACGCTGTCTGCCTTAATGTGTAAAAAGGGGGACGCTGTCTGCCGTAATGTGTAAAAAGGGGATGCTGTCTGCCAAAATGTGTAAAAAGGGGACGCTGTCTGCCGTAATGTGTAAAAAGGGGGACGCTGTCTGCTGTAATGTGTAAAAAGGGGGACGCTGTCTGCCGTTACAGTATGTGTAAAAGGGGGACTGTCTGCCGTAATGTGTAAAAAGGGGGATGCTGTCTGCCGTAATGTGTAAAAAGGGGGATGCTGTCTGCCGTAATGTGTAAAAAGGGGACGCTGTCTGCCGTAATGTGTAAAAAGGGGACGCTGTCTGCCGTAATGTGTAAAAAGGGGAATCTGTCCGCCGTAAGGTGTAAAAGGGTCTCTACCTGGTGTAGTGGTGCTACTGTGCGGCGTAATTTGAATAATGGAGACTACTGTGCACCGTACTATGAATTGGTATTATTTTGTGGCCACACCCCTTCCCCACAAAGCCATGCCCCTGTTTTACATGCAGGGGTGGGGCTCCGATGCCGTTTCTTGCACACAGTGCTAAAATGTCTAGTTACGGTACTGTTGCTAGGTATCCATTTCTCTGGCCCTGAGCAGGTCCCCCTCACCAGATCCTCTCCAGGGGTGAGGGGGTGGACTTGGATGGGATGGGGGGTGGAAGCCAAAGCATTTTGTCGCACCAGGGCCCACCGCTCACTAGTTCCACAACTGGATACAGTGATATAAAATCGGTGACAAAATCACATTATTGTGGCTAATTGGATACCCCCTGAACTGGAGCTTTATAACATTACGGTGATAACTTCTCCTGGAAACAGGCATCTATGCATAATACAGAACAGAAGCAGAATAATGAGGGAATGCCCCTGGTCACAGCACCTCCTGCCAGGCAGTGACAGATAGGCACCCATACCAATCCAGCCTATTCTGCAGACATGCGGTAGGGGGCAGTGATGAGAACCAACCTGCCACCAGTACTGCTAGTGAGAGGGGAGTGCTCAGGAAGGTTGGATCGATAGAATGCAGGTTAGTGGAGAGCGTGTGCCCCCTGTACGCCAGAGTACAGGGGAGAATGAGGATTTGCCTGGCTATGAGTACACACCGTCTGTCTCTATACAGCTATACTGTTCCGATGAATGTACTGTTCCAATCTTTATACTGTAAATCATTTCCAAAGGTTGAGCTTTGTAACCCCTAGCATGAGCAACAATAGGCATTTGTAAGTGACCCTCAACTTAACAGCTGTGACCACTGTAACTAAACACGCTGCCATAAGTAATACGATCAACGCTCTAGGCTCCAATGCTGTCGCTGTCGTCGTTTTGGTATTTGGGAAAATGGCCGCCGCACATAGGACAATTGTTGTAAACTGTAATGCTCAAGTGCCCGAATTGCTGTCCCTGGCGCGCGCAGCGTCACATAAGCTTGTGGTTGCTATGGGGACGGAGCTGTTGTGCTGGAGGTGCCTTTGTGTACATCTGCTGCTGCAGCTCCTGCTCCAACGGACTTTTCAGTCTGATCCCCAGCACGTCCCAGCTGCCGGCGGCCCGGTCACCACCAGGTACAGTACCTGCATCTCACTATACACCTAGCAGCAACATTGGCAAGGAACATGCTGACGGCCAACTGAATGCTACAAGGTGTAGTGATAACGTGTTTGGTAATAATGTTGTCCATAATATCATAGCTATTGCTGACAGTAGCCCACAGTTACATATAGTACACAATGAACTCAGGTGTTTCTCTAGCTCTTTGCATACTTTTCTGCAGAGTATGGTGGGTATACAAAGAATAGTCCATTTGCTAATATTAGTGTAATATAAGTGTATCATATGGTGTTACTCTGTAATGTATATATCCACGAATTTTATTAAAAAACATCAGTTTGTCATCTGCCCATGTTATTTAGTCATGGAAATAGTGGGGTATTTTGTGGAGGGTGTTTTGTTGTGTGTTATACAACACGGGAGTATAGACGTAGTAAGAAAGGAATACTAAGCCGGGGTCTCTGATCATGTCATGAGGAGCGTGTTATAGTCAGGATGTGTATTCCTGTATCTGCCTAGATCAGGGCAATAGCTGGCCTGTGTCCAATGGGAGACTCCTGTTAGTGTTCACATCCTGTAAGAGATGGCAGTGTGTTCTCACTCAGTAAGACATTTATTGCATCTTAGATTGGGAGAACCTTTCTCTTTGTTATTGTGATGTGGTAGCAGGCCAGAGCTGATGCGAAGTCATGTGGGGATGCGGTTAAGATGCCGACTGTAGGGATCCCACCAGTCATGTGGTACCCCCTTTTGATTGTTTAACAACAAGGTACTAAGAGATTTCATATACATCATATTCAGTTGCTGACAGACATACAATACAGTACTGCACTTTATATGACTTAATATGCCAACAGGTTTTTTATTAACAAATTAATAGTGGATATAAAGTATAGTGCTTAATGGGGTATTTTTTTTATTATCGCTATCTAAAACAGTGTATGATTGATGTTTTTTTCTGTTTTTAGTAATATCAAACATGCACTTTTTATGTACTTGTATGTGGGTGCAAATTAACCTTACCTCAAGCAAGATGACAGCTGCCATGTGTATTCAAAATACAAGTATGCAAATGCATCAGAGAAATATGTTTCTACATGCAGATTAGTGTATGCCTAAGTGCTGTCACTTCTATCATAGACAGATCATGTTACTCTTCTGCTGAATCTGCTACAGGTTGAGTCATCCTATATCCGAAATGCTTGGGGCCAGACTGAGGTATTCTGCATTTCAGACTTTTCTGGATTGTGGAAATTTTGCATAGCATAATGAGTTATCTAAGTTGAAAGTCATTCATGATTCTTATACACCTTATGCTGAGTACATACTAGTAGATATATCTGCAGGTCAGTTGATCTGCAGATATATCTATAGACGGACGGGGCAGTGTGTTGTGCATACACACTGCCCGATCCGTCAAGACTGACATCTCGAAGTGGGTGTAGTAGGGTATGCCGGCGGCCGGGCTCCCGGCGGCCAGCATACCGACAGCTGGACGAGCGCAAATGAGCCCCTTGCGGACTCGCTACACGTGTCATGCTATCTATTCTCCCTCCAGGGGGGTCGTGGGCCCCCAAGAGTGAGAAAAAGTGTCGGTATGCCGGGTGTCAGGATTCCGGCGCCGGGATCCTGACAGCCGACAAACTGGAGACCACCCCTCAAACTAGGTGGGCGTTTACATCAGTAGAACAGTATGCACGCACCATTAGACTCGCAGCCTGAAGGTTATTTTATTCAATATTTTGAATAAGTTTGTAAACATTGGCCCTCATTCCGAGTTGTTCGCTCGGTATTTTTCATCGCATCGCAATGAAAATCCGCTTAGTACGCATGCGCAATGTTCGCACTGCGACTGCGCCAAGTAACTTTGCTATGTAGAAAGTAATTTTACTCACGGCTTTTTCATCGCTCCGGCGAACGTAATGTGATTGACAGGAAATGGGTGTTACTGGGCGGAAACACGGCGTTTCAGGGGCGTGTGGCTGAAAACGCTACCGTTTCCGGAAAAAACGCAGGAGTGGCCGGAGAAACGGTGGGAGTGCCTGGGCGAACGCTGGGTGTGTTTGTGACGTCAACCAGGAACGACAAGCACTGAACTGATCGCACAGGCAGAGTAAGTCTGAAGCTACTCTGAAACTGCTAAGTAGTTAGTAATCGCAATATTGCGAATACATCGGTCGCAATTTTAAGAAGCTAAGATTCACTCCCAGTAGGCGGCGGCTTAGCGTGTGTAACTCTGCTAAATTCGCCTTGCGACCGATCAACTCGGAATGAGGGCCATTGAACCATCAGAAAGCAAAGGTGTTACTATCTCAATTGCTCTCAAAAAATGTAGGATTTCTGAATATTAAGATTTTTTTCGGATATAGGAGATTCAGCCTGTATTACACTATTTGTAATTGTTCTTTCAATTGAGTACAAAAACCTTTATGATAAATAAGTATGTTCAACATAATTATGTAGTTTTCCACCCAAGACAAAACTGACGAACTGAGGAATTGTATGCATGAGAACTGGTGGAGAGACACACACACATATGTAAGAGATAATCTCACAAGAATTCGCAAGAACATTATAGTCATTCACTTTCAGTTTTTATTCCATATAGGATCATTATCTAGAACACAGAAACATACAATGTGACGGCAGATAAGAACCACTTGTCCCCTCTACTTTGCTTATGTACATACACACACTTACACCATAGGGTTAATTTTTGTTGGCAGCCAATTAAACTACCAGTATATATTTGGATTGTGGGAGGGAACCGGAGTAGTCAGAAAATATACAAACTCCACACAGTTAAGGCTGTGGTGGGAATCCAACCCATGACCTCAGTGCTGTGAGGCCGTGATGCTAACCATTATCTTAATGTTTAACATACAGCAGTCGGTAGCTTCATTTACTGTGATAGCTATTTGTGGTGCCTGATACACAGATCACAATAATATTTATGGATTAGGACAAACACCCTGTAAATTGTTTACATTATAATTTTCCTGGCAGGACACTTTGTTGTACTCAGCAACTATATAAACAACACAATATGTGAACAAAACAAAATTATATTGTAAAGTCACAGGGGATAAGACTAGATATGTTGTTTTCCCAAATGAATTGCTTGTTGTGTTGTTTATAACTAACCAATCTGTATTTCTAAAACCCAAAAGTGTTCTCCCTTAATAAAGAGTATTGAGGGCAGATCACAAAAAAGTACCAATTTATTGCCCCTTCACACCAATAAATCACTGTACATGTATTAAAGTGCAAAGTGCAGTGCAACATGGTTTTACCAAGGTACTTATATGAATTTTCAATCTATAAGGGATGTGGGAGGACACAATGAGAGAAGAGGACAGAGACTGCAGAGTTCAGCTGGGTACACACTACACAATTTGTCATGCAATCATGGTACCTGTGACCACTCTGCATGATCATCGTGTAATGTGTACCCACATCTGATATCCAATTTTTTGTAATCACATTAATTATGAAATATATTGCATCATTGTACAGTGCGTACGTGGATGCGATATACATTGTATCGATTCGTCACTGATCATTGCAGTGTTTAGGTGGAGGGGTGTTAACTAGAATGGAAAATTGAGTTTTGAGGGCACACTGGGAGGGTTGGGTATTGGTGACCAGCGGTCAGGAGACGTGCCATGTTTTAGCAGATACAAGCTTGCAGCCGACGGCAGATACACACCCCAAAAACAGCCATGACACGCCTGCATTTGCCCAACCACTCCCTGTAACCTCCCAGTTGGCACCTCCAAACAGCTACTTCCCATCAATCACTTTGCGATGTAATCCTCATTGCGAGTGAGATCGCATTGGCACCTTTGCGCATGTGCATTACGATTGCGGCAGAGTCTACCGATAAACGTTCTGTTGCGCGATAATCACCCATTGCAGACACACAAGATGTGTGTTCTTTCTACTTTAGTGTTTATCTTTCTATTATACCCTTTTACACACCAGCTTTGAACACGGGTTATTGCACACAGGCGTGCATAACCCGTGTTGATGTGTGGTGTAAAACAGCCCAGTTGGAATAATCCAGGTCGAGTGACCCGGTATTCCTACTCGGGTAGCTTGCAGGGTTCAACCCGGATCACTGTACTGTGTAAACGGGAAGCCGTGTCGATGTGACTCATTTCCCATTCACTCTGTGTGGACGGGCGGCGCTTGGAGATCATGTGATCTCTAAGCCCCGCCCCCCACTTCATTACAGGTGATATCACCAACACGGCAATATACTGGGTTTGAAACAGCGGCGGCGAGGGTCCTGAGGCGGTTCGCAGCCGGGGAGCACCCGTGTCAGGGTCCCAGGCTGCGACCCGCCTCATTCGGGGCACTGTATTAGTTACAGTGTTTTCCCTGTAAATATCTGTTCCTCGTTTTATTCTCTCTACATTAGTCTATTTCTGAGTCTCTTTGCACTCTCTCGGTTGTTGTTCAATTATTGATTCAAATATAATGTGTGTAAAACAATTTTGTTCATGCACATGCACACTGCATGTCATCATGGATGTGCGCATGCCAAGCTGGACTACGGTGGTGGTATAAATATATATTTCCATTGCATGACATTAAATGGGTGACCGAAGCAATCGCTTTTGGGGCAGTTGCGATATAGGCAGCCATACAGTTTCACGAAGCATTTTTGAGAAACGCCTCCTGGACCGTTCCCCATTTTACCACTGTCTATGTATATTGGTGCTAATGACAGGAGTAATAAAAATAACCTGTTACTAAATAACAGCTACATTACAGTTACTGACGGCTGTTCTGCACTCTGACCTTCCCACCTGTGTGAGTGATGTCATTATCCCAACATCTACTGAGAGTGCCATAGACGGACAGGTTATTAGAATTAGATAATAGATAATAAGATTTTACTTACCGGTAAATCTATTTCTCGTAGTCCGTAGTGGATGCTGGGGACTCCGTAAGGACCATGGGTAATAGACGGGCTCCGCAGGAGACATGGGCACTTTAAGAAAGAATTTAGATTCTGGTGTGCTCTGGCTCCTCCCTCTATGTCCCTCCTCCAGACCTCAGTTAGAGAAACTGTGCCCGGAAGAGCTGACAGTACAAGGAAAGGATTTTGGAAATCCAGGGCAAGACTCATACCAGCCACACCCATCACACCGTATAACTTGTGATAAACTTACCCAGTCAACAGTATGAACAACAACAGAGCATCAGTTCAACCCTGATGCAACAATAACATAGCCCTTATTGCAGCAATAACTATATACAAGTACTGCAGAAGAAGTCCGCACTTGGGACGGGCGCCCAGCATCCACTACGGTCTACGAGAAATAGATTTACCGGTAAGTAAAATCTTATTTTCTCTAACGTCCTAGTGGATGCTGGGGACTCCGTAAGGACCATGGGGATTATACCAAAGCTCCCAAACGGGCGGGAGAGTGCGGATGACTCTGCAGCACCGAATGAGCAAACACAAGGTCCTCCTCAGCCAGGGTATCAAACTTGTAACACTTTGCAAAAGTGTTTGAACCTGACCAAGTAGCCGCTCGGCACAGCTGTAATGCCGAAACCCCTCGGGCAGCCGCCCAAGAAGAGCCCACCTTCCTAGTGGAATGGGCCTTAACTGATTTTGGCAGCGGCAATCCAGCTGCAGAATGAGTCTGCTGAATCGTATTACAGATCCAGCGAGCAATAGTTTGCTTTGAAGCAGGAGCACCAAGCTTGTTGGAAGCATACAGGATAAACAAAGATTCTGTTTTCCTGACCCTAGCCGTTCTGGCTACATAAACCTTCAAAGCCCTGACCACATCAAGTAACTCGGAATCCTCCAAGTCAGTAGTAGCCACAGGCACCACAATAGGTTGGTTTATATGAAAGGATGAAACCACTTTTGGCAGAAATTGTGGACGGGTCCGCAATTCTGCTCTATCCGCATGGAAAACCAGATAGGGGCTTTTATGTGACAAAGCCGCTAATTCTGACACACGCCTAGCCGAAGCCAATGCTAGTAGCATGACCACCTTCCACGTGAGATATTTCAATTCCACCATTTTGAGTGGTTCAAACCAGTGGGATTTCAGGAAACTCAACACCACGTTAAGATCCCAAGGTGCCACCGGGGGCACAAAAGGGGGCTGAATACGCCGCACTCCCTTTACAAACGTCTGAACTTCAGGTAGAGAAGCCAGCTCTTTTTGAAAGAAAATGGATAGGGACGAAATCTGGACCTTAATGGAACCCAATTTTAGGCCCAAAGTCACTCCTGACTGTAGGAAGTGAAGGAAACGGCCCAGCTGGAATTCCTCCGTAGGGGCATTCCTGGCCTCACACCAAGCAACATATTTTCGCCATATACGGTGATAATGTTGAGCTGTCACGTCCTTCCTAGCCTTTATCAGCGTAGGAATGACCTCATCTGGAATGCCTTTTTCCGCTAGGATCCGGCTTTCAACCGCCATGCCGTCAAACGCAGCCGCGGTAAGTCTTGGAACAGACAGGGCCCTTGTTGCAACAAGTCCTGTCTTAGAGGAAGAGGCCACGGGTCCTCTGTGAGCATTTCTTGCAGATCTGGATACCAAGTCCTTCTTGGCCAATCCGGAACAATGAGTATTGTTCTCACTCCTCTTTTTCTTATGGGTATGAGAGGAAGAGGAGAAAAAACATAGACCGACTGGAACACCCACGGTGTCACCAGTGCGTCCACAGCTATCGCCTGAGGGTCTCATGACCTGGCGCAATACCTCTGTAGCTTTTGTTGAGGCGGGATGCCATCATGTCCACCTGTGGCAGTTCCCACCGACTTGCAATCTGCGTGAAGACTTCTTGATGAAGTCCCCACTTTCCCGGGTGGAGGTCGTGCCTGCTGAGGAAGTCTGCTTCCCAGTTGTCCACTCCCGGGATGAACACTGCTGACAGTGCGCTTACGTGATTCTCCGCCCAGCGAAGAATTCTGGTGGCTTCTGACTGAATCAGAACCGGTTGGTAGCGAAGCAGGGTCTCGGCTTGACGTAGGGCGTTGTATACGGCCCTTAGTTCCAGGATGTTGATGTGAAGGCAAGTCTCCTGACTTGACCACAGACCTTGGAAACTTCTTCCCTGTGTGACTGCTCCCCACCATCGGAGGCTTGCATCCGTGGTCACCAGGACCCAGTCCTGAATGCCGAAACTGCGGCCCTCGAAAAGGTGAGCACTCTGCAGCCACCACAGGAGAGACACCCTGGCCCTGGGGGATAGGGTGATTAATCGATACATCTGAAGACGTGATCCGGACCACTTGTCCAGTAAGTCCCATTGAAAGGTCCTCGCATGGAACCTGCCGAAGGGAATGGCCTTGTATGATGCCACCATCCTTCCCAGGACTCGAGTGCAATGATGCACTGACACCTGTTTTGGTTTTAATAGGTTCCTGACCAGTGTCATGAGCTCCTGAGCTCTCTCTATCGGGAGATTAACCCTTTTCTGGTCTGTGTCTAGAATCATGCCTAGGAAAGGCAGATGAGCCGTAGGAACCAACTGCGACTTTGGAATATTTAGAATCCAGCCGTGTTGCCGTTACACTTCCAGATAAAGTGATACGCTGTTCAGCAACTGCTCTCTTGATCTCGCTTTTATGAGGAGATCGTCCAAGTACGGGATAATTGTGACACCTTGCTTCCGCAGGAGCACCATCATTTCCGCAATTACCGTGGTGAAGATTCTCGGGCCGTGGAGAGACCAAACGGCAACGTCTGAAATTGGTAATGACAATCCTGTACCGCAAATCTGAGGTACGCCTGATGAGGTGGATAAATGGGGACATGAAGGTATGCATCCTTTATGTCCAGAGACACCATAAAATCTACCCCTTTCAGGCTTGCGATGACCGCTCTTAGCGATTCCATCTTGAACTTGAACCTTTTCAGGTATATGTTCAGGGATTTTAAATTCAATATGGGTCTGACCGAACCGTCCGGTTTCGGGACTACAACATGGTCGAATAATAACCCCCTCCTTGTTGAAGGAGGGGAACCTTGACCACCACCTGTTGAAGATACAATTTGTGAATTGCAGTTAACAATATTTACCTCTCGTGGGGGGAAGCCAGCAGGGCCGTCGGTGAGGGGGCATCTCCTCAAAGTCCAGCTTGTATCCATGAGACACAATATCTATTGCCCAGGGATCCAACAGGGAGTGAACCCACTTGTGGCTGAAATTACGAAGACGTGCCCCCACCGGGCCTAGCTCCGCCTGTGGAGCCCCAGCGACATGCGGTGGATTTTGTAGAGGCCGGGGAGGACTTCTGTTCCTGGGAACTAGCTGTGTTGTGCAGCTTCTTTCCTCTGCCCCTGCCTCTGGCAAGAAAGGACGCACCTCGGACTTTCTTGTTTCTTTGTGATCGAAAGGCTGCATTTGATAATGTCGTGCTTTCCTAGGCTGTGCAGGAATATAAAGCAAAAGATCAGAATTACCAGCTATAGCTGTGGAGACCAGGTCCGAGATCCCTTCTCCACACAATCCTCAGCCTTCCATATGCCTCTTAAGTCGGCATCACCTGTCCATTGCATATTCTACAGGACACGTCAAGCAGAAATCGAGATAGCGTTGACTCTAGAACCCAGTAGACTAATGTCTCTTTGGGCATGTTTTATATATATATATATATCTTAAGACAGCATCTTTAATATATATATCTATATATATACATATATATATATATATATATATATACATACTAGGGTCTCAATCTCTGCTGATAAGGTACCTGTCCACGCTGCTACAGCGCTATAAACCCATGCCGACACAATCGCCGGTCTGAGTAGTGTACCAGAATGTGCACGCTATCTGCAGGATCCCTGAGGATAGCTGTTAAGTCAGGGCTACCTTTTGGGCAAACGTGACACCCTAGGGGAAGATTCCCATCGTATCCTGGCCCTAGTAGGGAAAGGATACTCCCTGAGAATTCTTTATAGGAAACTGCAGTCTCTTGTCTGGAGATTCCCGCTCTTTTTCATCATGAGAGGAGGGAAATTTACCTCAGCTTTCTTCCCCTTAAACATGTGTACCCTTGTGTCAGGGACAGATGAGTCATCAGTGATATGCAAATCATCTTTTATTACAATAATCATATATTGAATACTTTCCTGCCATTTTGGCTGTAACTTTGCATTATCGTAGTCGACACTGGAGTCAGACTCCGTGTCGATATCAGTGTCTATTATTTTGGATAGTGATCATTGAGAGAATCTGAAGGTCTCTGCGACATAGGGACAGACATGGGTAGATTCCCTGTCTGTTCTCTAATCTGTTGTGCAATAAAGTCACCGTAGCACTTAATACACATATCCAAACAGGTGTCGGCGTTGTCGACAGAGACACCCCTCACACACACAATTGCTCCTTCTCCCTTTTGCCTCAGACATGTCGACACACACGTACCGACACACCACACTCAGGGAATGCTCATCTGAAGACAATTCCCCCACAAGGCCCTTTGGAGAGACAGAGAGAGAGTATGCCAGCACACACCCCAGCGCTATAAACCCAGGAATAACACAGTAACTTAATGTTAACCCAGTAGCTGCTGTTTATATTGATTTTTGCGCCTAATTATGTGCCCCCCCTCTCTTTTTACCCTCTTCTACCGTGTATCTGCAGGGGAGAGGCTGGGGAGCTTCCTCTCAGCGGTGCTGTGGAGAAAAAACATGGCGCTGGTGAGTGCTGAGGAAGAAGCCCCGCCCCCTCGACGGCGGGCTTCTGTCCCGCTTAAATATACATTTTCTTGGCGGGGGCTCATACATATATACAGTACCCAACTGTATATATGTGTACTTTTGCCAAAAGAGGTCCATATGCTGCCCAGGGCGCCCCCCCCTGCGCCCTGCACCCTTACAGTGACCGGAGTATGTGAGGTGTGTTTGGAGCAATGGCGCACAGCTGCAGTGCTGTGCGTTACCTCATGTGAAGAACGGAGTCTTCTGCCGCCGATTTCGAAGTCTTCTTGCTTCTCATACTCACCCGGCTTCTGTCTTCCGGCTCTGGGATCGGACGACGAGGGTGAGATCCTGTGTACGATCCCTCTGGAGCTAATGGTGTCCAGTAGCCTAAGAAGCAGGACCTAGCTTCAGAGAGTAGGGCTGCTTCTCTCCCCTCAGTCCCACGATGCAGGGAGTCTGTTGCCAGCAGAGCTCCCTGAAAATAAAAAACCTAACAAAATACTTTCTTACAGCAAGCTCAGGAGAGCTCACTGAACAGCACCCAGCTCGTCCGGGCACAGATTCAAACTGAGGTCTGGAGGAGGGACATAGAGGGAGGAGCCAGAGCACACCAGAATCTAAATTCTTTCTTAAAGTGCCCATGTCTCCTGCGGAGCCCGTCTATTCCCCATGGTCCTTACGGAATCCCCAGCATCCACTAGGACGTTAGAGAAAGTAGATTAGATGCGATGCTTTAGCAATACAGGTCGAGTATCCCATATCCAAATATCCGAAATACGGAATATTCCGAAATACGGACTTTTTGAGTGAGAGTGAAATAATGAAACTTTTGTTATTTGATGGCTCAATGTACACAAACTTTGTTTAATACACACAGTTATTAAAAATATTGTATTAAGTGACCTTCAGGCTGTGTGTATAAGGTGTATATGAGACATTAATGAATTGTGTGAATGTACACGCACTTTGTTTAATGCACAAAGTTATAAAAAATATTGGCTAAAATTACCTTCAGGCTGTGTGTATAAGGTGTATATAAAACATAAATGTATTATGTGCTTAGATTTAGGTCCCATCGCCATGATATATCATTATGGTATGCAATTATTCCAAAATACGGAAAAATCTGATATCCAAAATACCTCTGGTCCCAAGCATTTTGGATAAGGGATACTCAACCTGTATAGCATTACACAACAATGGTCCCATATGGTACTGCCTTTGTGTGTAGCTACACATTAGCCTGATCTCTGACATTCTGTCAAATTTGTGGTGTGATGCCTTTTGTCTGTCTGGCTGACAGGCAGGTGCATATGGTGCAAGTGCCATCAGGACCTTTCTTTGTTGAGTCATTTGACCCATCTGATGGGTAGTCAGAAAGACAAACCATTTGCTCATAGAGGGATGAAGAGTACTGTAACCTAGATGCATTTGGCAAAAATAAATAAAATTATGTATCCTGGTTAAAGAACAAGATGTAGCTACTGTACTTCTAGATTGTAGAAGGCTGACCTGAGTCCATGAGCCCATTAGCATTGTGTTTCAAGTTTGTAACGCAAGCAAACAGTTGAGTGAAAATGAACACCAAACGCTTTCACATGCAGTGAGCTTACACTTACACTTTATCAGCCTTTGTACACTAAATGCTTTCACATGTAATGAGCATACACTTTATTAGCCTTTGTACAGTAGAGTTCATTTGTAGCTCCCTTTTTACTTACAGTATATTAACAGTTATTTATATAGCGCCAGCATATTCTGTTGCAAATAAAACTGTAATAAATTGAGCAGGAGCCACACATAAAGGGGGTCATTCCGAGATGATCGTAGCTGTGCTAAATTTAGCACAGCTACGATCATTCACACTGACATGCGGGGGGACGCCCAGCACAGGGCTACTATCCCACCCCACATGTCAGTGCCGCCCCCCCCCCCTGCAGAAGTGCAAAGGCATCGCACAGCGTGTGGGGGGGCATGGCAGCAGCCATGCATACAGTGTGTGTGTGGGGCGGCAGCAGTCATGCATACAGTTTGTGTGTGTGTGTGTGTGTGTGTGTGTGTGTGTGGGGCGGCAGCAGTCATGCATACAGTGTGTGTGTGTGGGGGGGGGGGGTAGGGGCGCAGCAGCCATGCATATAGTGTGTGTGGGGTAAGTGGCAGCTGCCATGCATACAGAGTGTGTGTGTGTGAGTAGGGAGGGGGCGGCAGCAGCCACGCATACAGTATGCGTTTGTGTGTGTGTGTGTGTGTGTGTGGGGGGGGGGGAGGCGGCAGCAGCCATGCATACAGTTGCGGGGGCTGGGAGGGGATCCGAATGATAAAATGAAAGTTTACAGTATATCACACTTCAGGTGCAACAGGATGCAGCTCAACTTGTTATACCCACCACAACGCTTCACTACACTTTATAACAAGTATGCAACACAAGTAATTGTGGGTACAGGTACTGTAAGTATAAGTGCTAAGATGGTATTACTTCCCCTTAGCAGTTGGCAATGCTTTTGTGAGGACACTGTAAAAAGCATGATAAAAGCGGGAGTCTCTTGAAGTCTCAGACCACATTAGACATGAAATGGGGGGGGAAAAAAAGTATACAATAGTACAGTATATCTATATTCAGTCCTACATGAAATTGATAGTCCCAGTGGTGTTTCCTATGTAGAGTGGTGTGTTTATGGGAGACCCTTCACCTTCTCAGTAGCCAAAAAGATGGTAATTTACCATACTTACAACGAAAATAAATGAATAAAGGTAGAAGGTATATAAAAATAAGATTTTACTTACCGATAAATCTATTTCTCGTAGTCCGTAGTGGATGCTGGGGACTCCGTCAGGACCATGGGGAATAGCGGCTCCGCAGGAGACAGGGCACAAAAGTAAAAGCTTTAGGATCAGGTGGTGTGCACTGGCTCCTCCCCCTATGACCCTCCTCCAAGCCTCAGTTAGGATACTGTGCCCGGACGAGCGTACACAATAAGGAAGGATTTTGAATCCCGGGTAAGACTCCTACCAGCCACACCAATCACACTGTACAACCTGTGATCTGAACCCAGTTAACAGCATGATAACAGCGGAGCCTCTGAAAAGATGGCTCACAACAATAATAACCCGATTTTTGTAACAATAACTATGTACAAGTATTGCAGACAATCCGCACTTGGGATGGGCGCCCAGCATCCACTACGGACTACGAGAAATAGATTTATCGGTAAGTAAAATCTTATTTTCTCTGACGTCCTAGTGGATGCTGGGGACTCCGTCAGGACCATGGGGATTATACCAAAGCTCCCAAACGGGCGGGAGAGTGCGGATGACTCTGCAGCACCGAATGAGAGAACTCCAGGTCCTCTTTAGCCAGGGTATCAAATTTGTAGAATTTTACAAACATGTTCTCCCCCGACCACGTAGCTGCTCGGCAGAGTTGTAATGCCGAGACCCCTCGGGCAGCCGCCCAGGATGAGCCCACCTTCCTTGTGGAATGGGCCTTGACAGATTTAGGCTGTGGCAGGCCTGCCACAGAATGTGCAAGTTGAAATGTGCTACAAATCTAACGAGCAATCGTCTGCTTAGAAGCAAGAGCACCCAGTTTGTTGGGTGCATACAGGATAACAGCGAGTCAGTTTTCCTGACTCCAGCCGTCCTAGAAACCTATATTTTCAGGGCCCTGACAACATCTAGCAACTTGGAGTCCTCCAAGTCCCTAGTAGCCGCAGGTACCACAATAAGCTGGTTCAGGTGAAACGCTGACACCACCTTAGGAAGAAACTGGGGACGAGTCCGCAGTTCTGCCCTGTCCGAATGGACAATCAGATATGGCTTTTGTGAGACAAAGCCGCCAATTCTGACACTCGCCTGGCCGAGGCCAGGGCCAACAGCATGGTCACTTTTCATGTGAGATATTTCAAATCCACAGATTTGAGCGGTTTAAAATGTGATTTGAGGAATCCCAGAACTACGTTGAGATCCCACAGTGCCACTGGAGGCACAAAAAGGGGGTTGTATATGCAATACTCCCTTGACAAACTTCTGGACTTCAGGAACTGAAGCCAATTCTTTCTGGAAGAAAATTTACAGGGCCGAAATTTGAACCTTAATGGACCCCAATTTGAGGCCCATAGACACTCCTGTTTGCAGGAAATGCAGGAATCGACCGAGTTGAAATTTCTTCGTGGGGCCTTCCTGGCCTCACACCACGCAACATATTTTCGCCACATGTGGTGATAATGTTTTGCGGTCACCTCCTTCCTGGCTTTGACCAGGGTAGGAATGACCTCTTCCGGAATGCCTTTTTCCCTTAGGATCTGGCGTTCCACCGCCATGCCGTCAAACGCAGCCGCGGTAAGTCTTGGAACAGACCTGGTACTTGCTGAAGCAAGTCCCTTCTTAGCGGCAGAGGCCATGAGTCCTCTGTGAGCATTTCTTGAAGTTCCGGGTGCCACGTCCTTCTTGGCCAATCCGGAGCCACGAGTATAGTTCTTACTCCTCTACGTCTTATAATTCTCAGTACCTTGGTTATGAGAAGCAGAGGAGGGAACACATACACCGACTGGTACACCCACGGTGTTACCAGAACGTCCACAGATATTGCTTGAGGGTCTCTTGACCTGGCGCAATACCTGTCCAGTTTTTTGTTCAGGCGGGACGCCATCATGTCCACCTTTGGTCTTTCCCAATGGTTCACAATCATGTGGAATACTTCCCGATGAAGTCCCCACTCTCCCGGGTGGAGGTCGTGCCTGCTGAGGAAGTCTGCTTCCCAGTTGTCCACTCCCGGAATGAACACTGCTGACAGTGCTATCACATGATTTTTCGCCCAGCGAAGAATCCTTGCAGTTTCTGCCATTGCCCTCCTGCTTCTTGTGCCGCCCTGTCTGTTTACGTGGGCGACTGCCGTGATGTTGTCCCACTGGATCAATACCGGCTGACCTTGAAGCAGAGGTCTTGCTAAGCTTAGAACATTGTAAATTGCCCTTAGCTCCAGTATATTTATGTGGAGAGAAATCTCCAGACTTGATCACACTCCCTGGAAATTTTTTTTTTTTTTTTTTCCTGTGTGACTGCTCCCCAGCCTCTCAGGCTGGCATCCGTGGTCACCAGGACCCAGTCCTGAATGCCGAGTCTGCGGCCCTTTAGTAGATGAGCACTCTGCAGCCACCGCAGAAGAAACACCCTTGTCCTTGGAGACAGGGTTATCCGCTGATGCATCTGAAGATGCGATCCGGACCATTTTTCCAGCAGATCCCACTGAAAAGTTCTTGCGTGAAATCTACCGAATGGAATCGCTTCGTAAGAAGCCACCATTTTTCACAGGACCCTTGTGCAATGATGCACTGACACTTTTCCTGGTTTTAGGAGGTTCCTGACTAGCTCGGATAACTCCCTGGCTTTCTTCTCCGGGAGAAACACCTTTTTCTGGACTGTGTCCAGAATCATCCCTAGGAACAGCAGACGTGTCGTCGGAAACAGCTGCGGTTTTGGAATATTTAGAATCCACCCGTGCTGTCGTAGAACTACTTGAGATAGTGCTACTCCGACCTCCAACTGTTCTCTGGACCTTGCCCCTATCAGGAGATCGTCCATTTTCTTTGAAGAAGAATCATCATTTCGGCCATTACCTTGGTAAGGACCCGGGGTGCCGTGGACAATCCAACCGGCAGCGTCTGAAACTGATAGTGACAGTTCTGTACCACGAACCTGAGGTACCCTTGGTGAGAAGGGCAAATTGGGACATGGAGGTAAGCATCCCTGATGTCCCGGGACACCATATAGTCCCCTTCTTCCTGGTTTGCTATCACTGCTCTGAGTGACTCCATCTTGATTTGAACCTTTGTATGTAAGTGTTCAACTATTTCAGATTTAGAATAGGTCTCACCGAGCCGTCTGGCTTCAGTACCACAATATAGTGTGGAATAATACCCCTTTCCTTGTTGTAGGAGGGGTACTTTGATTATCACCTGCTGGGAATACAGCTTGTGAATTGTTTCCACTACTGCCTCCCTGTCGGAGGGAGACGTTGGTAAAGCAGACTTCAGGAACCTGCGAGGGGGAGACGTCTCGAATTTCCAATCTGTACCCCTGGGATACTACTTGTAGGATCCAGGGGTCCACTTGCGAGTGAGCCCCTCTTGAGACGACCCCCCCCCCACCGCACCTGAGTCCGCTTGTACGGCCCCAGCGTCATGCTGAGGACTTGGCAGAAGCGGTGGAGGGCTTCTGTTTCTGGGAACGGGCTGCCTGCTGCAGTCTTCTTCCCTTTCCTCTATCCCATGGCAGATATGACTGGCCTTTTGCCCGCTTGCCCTTATGGGGACGAAAGGACTGAGGCTGAAAAGACGTTGTCTTTTTCTCCTTTATACGGCAATACTTCCATGTGCCGTTTGGAATCTGCATCACCTGACCACTGTCGTGTCCATAAACAACTTCTGGCAGATATGGACATCGCACTTACTCTTGATGCCAGAGTGCAAATATCCCTCTGTGCATCTCGCATATATAGAAATGCATCCTTTAAATGCTCTATAGTCAATAAAATACTGTCCCTGTCAAGGGTATCAATATTTTCAGTCAGGGAATCCGACCAAGCCACCCCAGCGCTGCACATCCAGGCTGAGGCGATCGCTGGTCGCAGTATAACACCAGTATGTGTGTATATACTTTTTTGGGATATTTTCCAGCCTCCTATCAGCTGGCTCCTTGAGGGCGGCCCTATCTGGAGACGGTACCGCCACTTGTTTTGATAAGCGTGTGAGCGCCTTATCCACCCTAAGGGGTGTTTCCCAACGCGCCCTAACTTCTGGCGGGAAAGGGTATACCGCCAATAATTTTCTATCGGGGGAAACCCACGCATCATCACACACTTCATTTAATTTATCTGATTCAGGAAAAACTACAGGTAGTTTTTTCACACTCCACATAATACCCTTTTTTGTGGTACTAGTAGTATCAGAAATATGTAACACCTCCTTCATTGCCCTTAACAAGTAACGTGTGGCCCTAAAGGAAAATACGTTTGTTTCTTCACCGTCGACACTGGAGTCAGTGTCCGTGTCTGTGTCTGTGTCGACCGACTGAGGTAAAAGGACGTTTTAACGCCACTGACGGTGTTTGAGACGCCTGGACAGGTACTAATTGGTTTGCCGGCCGTCTCATGTCGTCAACCGACCTTGCAGCATGTTGACATTATCACGTAATTCCTTAAATAAGCCATCCATTCCGGTGTCGACTCCCTAGAGAGTGACATCACCATTACAGGCAATTGCTCCGCCTCCTCACCAACATCGTCCTCATACATGTCGACACACACGTACCGACACACAGCACACACACACACAGGGAATGCTCTGATAGAGGACAGGACCCCACTAGCCCTTTGGGGAGACAGAGGGAGAGTTTGCCAGCACACACCAAAAACGCTATAATTATACAGGGACAACCTTTATATAAGTGTTTTTCCCTTATAGCATTTTAATATATATAGTCATATCGCCAAATAAGTGCCCCCCCTCTCTGTTTTAACCCTGTTTCTGTAGTGCAGTGCAGGGGAGAGCCTGGGAGCCTTCCCACCAGCATTTCTGTGAGGGAAAATGGCGCTGTGTGCTGAGGAGAATAGGCCCCGCCCCCTTTTCGGCGGGCTTCTTCTCCCGTTTTTCTGAGACCTGGCAGGGGTTAAATACATCCATATAGCCCCCAGGGGCTATATGTGATGTATTTTTAGCCAGAATAAGGTACTATCATTGCTGCCCAGGGCGCCCCCCCCAGCGCCCTGCACCCTCAGTGACCGCTGCTATGAAGTGTGCTGACAACAATGGCGCACAGCTGCAGTGCTGTGCGCTACCTTATGAAGACTGAAAAGTCTTCTGCCGCCGGTTTCTGGACCTCTTCACTTTTCGGCATCTGCAAGGGGGTCGGCGGCGCGGCTCCGGGACGAACCCCAGGGTGAGACCTGTGTTCCGACTCCCTCTGGAGCTAATGGTGTCCAGTAGCCTAAGAAGCCAATCCATCCTGCACGCAGGTGAGTTCACTTCTCTCCCCTAAGTCCCTCGATGCAGTGAGCCTGTTGCCAGCAGGTCTCACTGAAAATAAAAAACCTAACAAAACTTTTACTCTAAGCAGCTCTTTAGGAGAGCCACCTAGATTGCACCCTTCTCGGCCGGGCACAAAAATCTAACTGAGGCTTGGAGGAGGGTCATAGGGGGAGGAGCCAGTGCACACCACCTGATCCTAAAGCTTTTACTTTTGTGCCCTGTCTCCTGCGGAGCCGCTATTCCCCATGGTCCTGACGGAGTCCCCAGCATCCACTAGGACGTCAGAGAAAGGTATCTTTTCTACTTCAGAATAATGTGGCATATTCAACTCACAGTAAAATATTATCCAACATGTATATAAAGGTATCTTTTCATTCGCATTTAAACCCATACACTAGGACGTACCCGAACTCACAACCTGCACAGTAAGGATGTACAGAACAAGATACCTTTAAATCCCATCACCATATGTAAGTAAGTGAAGTATCTATTACTTAGTATAGCGTTCAGCATAGGCGTACCCCACTCACAGTCAGAAATGATGTAGTTCTCCCATATAGGTATCTTTCTCCATATTCCCCCCAAACAAATTTCAGACTCAGGTTTTCATAAAAAAGGGGGTACAATTTATTTAAAAGTCCATATCCAGTACAGGGTGTCATATACATATATGTAGAAAAAAAGATAAAAAATATTTAGAAAGGGAGCACTTCATCCACACCAAAAGGTGGAGGAGACCAAGAGGTAAGATGTATATCCTGATGTAGAGCCCCAGACCTCTCATTCACCAGTTAACCTGATGGTCATAAGCTCTCCGCGGTGGTGTGTATGTCATAAATGAAGGCTCCCCTCTGCTGTCTACCAACGCGTTACAATCCTGCTTGATATTCTTCAGGGGATTAGATGCTCTTAGGAAGCTCCAGGCCAGACATCTTATTCGCTCTTAACTACAGTGTATTGATTAATCTGATTTGTTACATTGTACATCTGTGTGCAAATGAGTCAATTACGAAGTGCTACAATGCAACCGCCGTGGCTTTTTCCACACACAATTCCATTGCGCTCCATCTCTTACTTTGTACATGTTTAAACTGCTGTGCAGTGAAAGTGGCAGCTCAGCATCTCTAGTACAGTGTGATTGGTTTTCTGCATCTGCGATTCAGATAAGATGCATAATTGAAAGTAAAAAAAATAAGGAAAGGAGAACAGCGCTATGGATCTTTAAACCACACTTGGTTAATTAAAAAAAATCTATGCACAATGCGGTTCAGTTATTAAAAATAATAATATTTAGTTAAATAACAATCCAATCCGAACATGCTGTATGAAATCCATAGACCGGTCTATAAGAGGAGAAAAGTTCTCCTTGTGCACCATATATGAGGTTTAGGTGTACACCTTTACATTTTACAGTCACTGGATGCAGACAAATATATTCATGCAATAATTCTGGTATAATATACAGCAGGTAGGAAATTATTACCCCGGATGCAGTTACATTGCCGGCAGTTGGGATCCCGGTGGTCACGCTGGTCAGGATACAGACGCCGGAATCCAGAATGCTGACAATGCCGCCACCCAGAATCACAGGGGCTATTCCCACTCGTGGGAATAGAACATGTGGCGAGCGCAGCATGCCACCGAGCCCGTAGCGAGGCGAGTGCAGCAAGCCCGCAAGGGACTCTCTGAGCTCACCCTGCTGCCAGCATACTAATGCCCAGGATGCAGTTGTCTGTATACTGACAGCCGGCAACCCGACTGTCGGTAATTCATACTGATCCCTGTTACCCAGTCCATGAGTTGATAAACCATGCAGTCACTGCTTGCAAGAAGTTCTTGCTGCAATGTTGCAGGTGGACTGTGGATGCAGGATTCAATTGTTGCTCCTGTTGGGCGTGAACAGCTGCCGGCGTCAGCATTTCATCTCGCACTCCCTGGATGGGTGAGCCGATATGTGCGAAAACTGACCTGTTTGGACGCCCAAACTATTAGTTTAGTCAGGTTTAGCGGCTTTATGCTGCTAAACCTGACACTAATGGGCGTGATAAGTATGATAACCAGCATCAATTGAATATTGCCCCTGCGATCGTGTGTATCAGGACATATCTGTACATTCTGGGGATGATTGAAATTTGCTAATAACACCTGAAAACAGCTGTTTTGGGGGATATTCTGTCAATTTCTTTGATACGTGTACCCCTAAAGGTGGAAGCAACTTCATGAATTGTATCTAGAGACAGTGATACACCAATTACTACTTGTGCAGTAAAGGCCAACACTAATCTTGAAGACAACTTGATTAATACAGCAAAGCATCCCATAGTTGGTAGTCGCAGATTAAAAATTAAAAAAATCAGAATACCACCTTTACTTTCTGTTAGTAGTTCCTTTATTAATTATTTTTTTTTTTCCCCCCAAGGAACAAACAATGCGGCACTTGACAAAAGAACCTGCTGGTCCCTCTAGCAGATATGCTAGCTGCGGTAAGTTCTTACAAACTAAAAAAATAATCATAAACCACTTTCTTTTGTGTTACGTATATTGTAGCATAAACAGGTTCTTTTCAGTAGTGCATGATCAGATCAGTAGAAGGTGGTTTGTATAGGGGTCTAGTCATTGGGCCTAATTCAGATCTGATCGCAGCAGCAAATTTGTTAGCTAATGGGCAAAATCATGTGCATTGCAATATAACCCACCCAAATCTAACTCTCTCTGCAAAGGTTATATCTGCCCCACCTGCAGTGCACATGGTTTTGCTAACAAATTTACCCCCCATGTGCACTGCAGGTGGGACAGATGTAACGTGCAGAGAGAGTTATAGGCCCTACACACATGCCGATATTCTGAAAGATATGAACGATCTCGTTCATAAATGAACGAGAACTCGTTCATATCTTTCAGTGTGGAGACTCCAGCGATGAACGATGCGCGGCCCCGCGCTCGTTCATCGCTGATCTCCCATCGGCTGTGCATGCAGGCCAATATGGACGATCTCGTCCATATTTGCCTGCACTTCAATGCAGCCGGGTGACGGGGGGAGTGAAGAAACTTCACTCCCCCGTCACTGCCCCCCCGCCGCCGGGTTGCTCGTCGGCCGTATCGGCCGTCGGGCACCTCGGCGGCGCATCGCCGAGTGTGTAGGGCCCTTTAGATTTGGGTGGGTTATATTGTTTCTGTGCAGGGTTAATACTGGCTGCTTCATTTTTACACTGCAACTAACTCTTGCCACACATGTTATATCTGCCCCACCTGCAGTGCACATGGTTTTGCCCATTAGCTAACAAATTTGCTGCTGCGATCAGATCTGAATTAGGCCCATTGGCCCCTGTTTATCGACATGCACTAATAAGGATTGTCTATCTGTGCTTATCACAGGGGGAGAAGCATCACTACAATTTATCATTAATATGTACCCCAGCAGTTTAAGGATACTCAAATTCCCTGCGTTATTGACTGTCAGCATTAACAGTAGTCTTACCGCTTTTCCGATTAGTGTTGATGGACAGGCACATGCATGACTTGGCTTTGCTGGGTACACATGCATAGTGTCACTCAAAGCCCTGCCTTGGATTTCCAATTCCCCTAGCTAATAAATATGATTTTCTACTAATATTCTCTTTGAAAATACAGTTTTTGCAAGAGGAAGGGATTTTCTCCCTTTAATAAAAAGAAAAGATCTGATGGTGCAAGACTAAACTGATCTAGATGTGGCAGCATCCGCCCACTTCCAAGCGAGGAGAATAATGCCAGGAATCTATTGTCCATGGTGACGGAATGGGGCCAATATGATGTGATTCTATGATCATTGTGTCATATGGCCCACCCCTTGTTAAGAGAGCGCCCTCTGCTGTCTCTGTCCAGCACACTAGGACCCTGGACTGCGGGTGGTGTGACCTCTGACCTTATGCGGCATACTGTGCTTCTTCTCCATCCTCCATAGTAACAGGACATGCCCCTGCGAGTCTCCATCATTTTTATTTATTTATTTATTAACAGTTTCTTATATAGCGCAGCAAATTCTGTTGCGCCATCTCTCTCCCATAACGGAGAGAGATGGTGGTATAGAGGCCATTGACCCTGCTAGTTCCACTGAATGACCACCACCATACCACTATGTATAAGCCAGTGTGTGCATAGGGGGTAATTCCAAGTTGATCGCAGCAGGATTTTTTTTAGAAGTTGGGCAAAACCATGTGCACTGCAGGGAGGCAGATGTAACATGTGCAGAGAGAGTTAGATTTGGGTGTGGTGTGTTCAATCTGCAATCTAAATTGCAGTGTAAAAATAAAGCAGCCAGTATTTACCCTGCACAGAAATAAAATAACCCACCCAAATCTAACTCTCTCTGCACATGTTATATCTGCCTCCCCTGCAGTGCACATGGTTTTGCCCAACTGCTAAAAAAAATCCTGCTGCGATCAACTTGGAATTACTCCCATAGTCTACTGCCACCACTGTATGTATGCACACAGGTGTGTGCTCCCATTTCCCTGCACACCACCTGTGCTACTCCATACGTTCCTGGCTGGATCTTCTTCATCCATTATATGTAGATTGCATACCTCCCAACATGACCCATTCCAGGAGGGACAAAATGCTCTCTACCTAGACTTCCTTATTAAGTTATGATTGCAATCACCTGTGTTGAAATTCCTTTCTTATCAATTAAATACGCCAATCATATAATAAGAGGGAAGTCCAGGTAGAGAGCATTCTGTCCCTCCTGGAATGGGACATGTTGGGAGGTATGCATTGTTTATCTGTTGTACATACCTGCTGCATTAACTCTGTGTTGTCCTGCAAACTTGTTTTACCTGGTTAATAAAGTTACTCAGGATGTCCAGTTAATTCACGCAGCCAGGGCCAGTTAAGCTGCATACAAGGACCCAGCCACTGGCTTTCAGCACAACCAGAAAACGAGGCTGACGCGCCGCCATATTCTGGAATGGTGCATCTCCATCCCCCCAAATGGCTGCAAATTGTCATTGACATGACATCTGCCGCCATACTGCGCCCATCATCACTGTTCCTGATCTGCATACACAGATTTAAAACAATTGGAACAGTGCAAAATACATCACTCCAGCATCCACCTCTGAATCAGCCCCTGAGAGTACTATTCATTCATCTGCCAAGCATATGCATATCCTTTAGCTGCATAACAATGCTTTCTGAGCTGCTGTACTAACGAATGTTTTACCCTGCAGCCTTTTTTGTCTTGTTGAATAGTAATCCTTATGCTTGCTAGCTTATATAGTAGCTATAAATCACACTGTCGATTTCTTCACCTCCACAGCATGAAATAGCTGTGAAAGCACTGAGCTATAATGTAACATTTACAAACCGCTTCCATGATTTTTCTATCCAAAAATGCCCAACTATAAAATCACCAGATAGAGACTGATGATGGTTATGTGTGCACACTGTCGCATGTTGTCCTGCACCTACTGATGCGGACGTGGCGCTGGATTCTGAAGCTAACACTACAGCGACCGGTTTCGCGTCTTTTGCTGTAGCCGCGGCTGTCACTTTGTGCTAATGCTAGTATCAGCCCATCCCTGGTATATAGCCGTAACTATTGGAAGTAACATCGTGCAGAATCTCTGTTCGAGTATGGCCTGCAGTGCACGCGAATAAGAATCTGAGCCTGAAACCACTCCTGTAACTCCCATAGCACGCCAATAAGAGTGAATATCTGTCTGCATAGCCACGTTTCAGTTGCCAGCTAGCACATTGCAGAGTCCGTATGGTCCTGCGACTGTGTGCTATCTCCATGGGACATTGCGCCGTAAACTTGTTGGGGGGTGAGGGGGGAGGGGGGGCATTTTCTGGCCACATGCAGAGCTGGAGATGCATTCCCCTTTGCAAAACATTGCATACACATCTGGTTTACACAAACCATAGGTCACAGACACTTAGGGGTATATTCAATTGAAGTCGGATCCATTCCGACATTCATTTGTCGGAATGGATCAGACCTGGGCTATTCAATGACATTTCAATTCGACTTTAAAAAAAGTGTAATTGAGGTAGGGGGAGACGGGGGAGAGCCACGGGCAGACGGGGAAGAGCTGCTGTCTCCCCCATCTGCCCGCGGCTCTCCCCTGTCTCCCCCCCCCCTTCCCCCGTCTCTCTGCCTTTCCCGTCCCTCTTCTCCCAGTCCCTGCATCACAGCCGCCGCTGGAGCTGGGTGGACGCTGCTGTGAGCGGCGGCTGTGACATCCTCCAGCGCTGCTCACCTCGTCCCCGCCTCGGCTCTCCCCGTCCCCGCCTCGGCTCTCCCCATCTCAGTTCAACTTTTATTAAAGTCGAAGTGAGATGGTCGAAAAGGGGGCCAAAACGTGAATCGACAGCTATTCCGCCAATCCATGTGCTTTGGGGTTTGATTGAATAGGTCGGAACCCCTTCCGACCTAAAAAAGTTGAAAACTGCCGTCTTTTCGACAGACGGCAGCTTTCGACTTCAATTGAATATACCCCTTACTGTAAGTCTCTTCATGTTGTAAACCACTTGTTTATTGGTTAACAAATGATTTCGCTAACAGGTGTTTATTAAGCTACAACAACCTCTCTAATACAGAAGAAATAACTTGTCTGCCCCCGCCCCAAAAAACAAGCAAACAAACACGTTTAGCTTTAACGCATTGTGATGAAGAAAGCAGCTATCAGAGTCTGCGCATAGTTCACAAACCGCTATTCTCACGCAGTCCTCTAATGTCAACAGCCGTCTGACATTACCGCAAGTAATACAAGTATTCTAGGCGCACATACATCTTTTTCTGGTCCACTTGTGCTAACAAGCCCAGTAGTAGAACTTTGTTAGTATACCCACTTTCTCTGACGTCCTAAGTGGATGCTGGGACTCCGTAAGGACCATGGGAAATAGCGGCTCCGCAGGAGACTGGGCACAACTAAAGAAAGCTTTAGGACTACCTGGTGTGCACTGGCTCCTCCCACTATGACCCTCCTCCAGACCTCAGTTAGAATCTTGTGCCCGGCTGAGCTGGATGCACACTAGGGGCTCTCCTGAGCTCCTAGAAAGAAAGTATATTTTAGGTTTTTTATTTTACAGTGAGATCTGCTGGCAACAGACTCACTGCAGCGAGGGACTAAGGGGAGAAGAAGCGAACCTACCTGACTGGAGGTAGCTTGGGCTTCTTAGGCTACTGGACACCATTAGCTCCAGAGGGATCAAACACAGGACCCGACCTCGATCGTTCGGTCCCGGAGCCGCGCCGCCGGCCCCCTTACAGAGCCAGAAGCAAGAAGTGTTCCGGAAAATCGGCGGCAGATGACTTCTGTCTTCAACAAGGTAGCGCACAGCACTGCAGCTGTGCGCCATTGCTCCTCATGCACACCTCACACTCCGGTCACTGATGGGTGCAGGGCGCTGGGGGGGGGCGCCCTGAGGGCAATATTTTACACCTTGGCTGGCAAATCATCACAATATATAGTCCCAGGGCTATATATGTGATAAATTACCCCTGCCAGAATCCATGAAAAAAGCGGGAGAAAAGTCCGCCGGAAAAGGGGCGGGGCTATCTCCCTCAGCACACTGGCGCCATTTTTTCTTCACAGTGCAGCTGGAAGACAGCTCCCCAGGCTCTCCCCTGTAGTTTTCAGGCTCAAAGGGTTAAAAAGAGAGGGGGGGCACTAAATTTAGGCGCAATATGTGTATACAAGCAGCTATTGGGGGAAAAATCACTCAGTTATAGTGTTAATCCCTGCATTATATAGCGCTCTGGTGTGTGCTGGCATACTCTCTCTCTGTCTCCCCAAAGGACTTTGTGGGGTCCTGTCCTCAGTCAGAGCATTCCCTGTGTGTGTGCGGTGTGTCGGTACGGCTGTGTCGACATGTTGGATGAGGAAGGTTACGTGGAGGCGGAGCAGAGGCCGATAAATGGGATGTCGCCCCCTGTGGGGCCGACACCAGAGTGGATGGATAGGTGGAAGGTATTAACCGACAATGTCAACTCCTTACATAAAAGGCTGGATGACGTAACAGTTGTGGGACAGCCGGCTTCTCAGCCCGCGCCTGCCCAGGTGTCTCAAAGGCCATCAGGGGCTCAAAAAACGCCCGTTACCTCAGATAGCAGACACAGATGTCGACACGGAGTCTGACTCCAGTGTCGACGAGGTTGAGACATATACACAATCCACTAGGAACATCCGTTGCATGATCTCGGCAATGAAAAATGTGTTACACATTTCTGACATGAACCCAAGTACCACATAAAAGGGGTTTTATGTTTGGGGAGAAAAAGCAGCCAGTGTTTTGTTCCCCCATCAGATGAGTGAATGAAGTGTGTAAAGAAGCGTGGGTTCCCCCGATAAGAAACTGGTAATTTCTAAAAAGTTACTGCTGGCGTACCCTTTCCCGCCAGAGGATAGGTCACGTTGGGAGATATTCCCTAGGGTGGATAAGGCGCTCACACGTTTGTCAAAAAAGGTGGCACTGCCGTCTTAGGATACGGCCACTTTGAAGGAGCCTGCTGATAAAAAGCAGGAGGCTATCCTGAAGTCTGTATATACACACTCAGGTACTATACTGAGACCTGCAATTGCCTCAGCATGAATAGTGCTGCTGCAGCGTGGTCTGATACCCTGTCAGATAATATTAATACCCTAGACAGGGATAATATTTTGCTAACATAGAGCATATTAAAGACGTCGTCTTATATATGAGGGATGCACAGAGGGATATTTGCCGGCTGGCATCCAGAATTAATGCAATGTCCATTCTGCCAGGAGGGTATTAGAGACCCGGCAGTGGACAGGTGTTGCTGACTTTAAAAGGCACATGGAGATTCTGCCTTATAAGGTGAGGAATTGTTTGGGGATGGTCTCTGGGACCTCGTATCCACAGCAACAGCTGGGAAGAAAAATTTTTACCTCAGGTTTCCTCACAGCCTAAGAAAGCACCGTATTTTCAGGTACAGTCCTTTCGGCTTCAGAAAAGCAAGCGGGTCAAAGGCGCTTCCTTTCTGCACAGAGACAAGGGAAGAAGGAAAAAGCTGCACCAGACAGCCAGTTCCCAGGATCAAAAATCTTCCCCCGCTTCCTCTGAGTCCACCGCATGACGCTGGGGCCCCACAGGTGGAGACAGGTGCGGTGGGGGCACGTCTCGGGAACTTCAGGGACCAGTGGGCTTGCCCACAGGTGGATCCCTAGGTTCTGCAAGTAGTATCTCAGGGATACAAGCTGGAGTTCGAGGCGACTCCCCCTCACCGTTACCTCACATCAGCCTTGCCTGCTGCCCTCGGAGAAAGGGAGGTAGTACTGGCGGCAATTCACAAGCTGTACTTCCAGCAGGTGAAATCAAGGTACCCCTCCTTCAACAAGGCCGGGGTTACTATTCCAAAATGTTTGTGGTACCAAAACCAGACGGTTCGGTGAGACCCATTCTAAAATTTAAATCCTTGAACACTTATATACGAAGGTTCAAGTTCAAAATGGAATCGCTCAGGGCGATTATTGCAAGCCTGGAGAATTTCATGGTATCACTGGACATCAAGGATGCTTACCTGCATGTCCCTATTTACCCTCCTCACCAGGAGTACCTCAAAATTGTGGTACAGGATTGTCATTACCAATTCCAGACGTTGCCGTTGGTCTGTCCCCGGCACCGAGGGTATTTACCAAGGTAGTGGCCGAAATAATTATCCCGTACTTGGACGATCTCCTTATAAAGGCGAGGTCCAGGGAGCAGTTGTTTGTCGGAGTAGCACTATCTCGGGAAGTGCTACAACAGCACGGCTGGATTCTGAATATTCCAAAGTCGCAGCTGGTTCCTACGACGCATCTACTGTTCCTGGGTATGGTTCTGGACACAGAACAAGAAAAAAGGGTTTCTCCCGGAGGAGAAGTCCAAGGAGTTGTCGTCTCTAGACAGAGACCTCCTAATACAAATACAGGTGTCGGTGCATCAATGCACGCGAGCCCTGGGAAAGATGGTAGCTTCTTACGAAGAAATTCCATTCGCCAGGTCCCATGCAAGGATCTTCCAGTGGGATCTGTTGGACAAGTGGTCCGGGTCGCATCTTCAGATGCATCGGCGGATAACCCTGTCTCCAAGGGCCAGGGTGTCGCTGTTGTGGTGGCTGCAGAGTGCTCATCTTCTAGAGGGCCGCAGATTCGGCATACAGGACTGGGTCCTGGTGACCACGGATGCCAGCCTTCGAGGTTGGGGGGCAGTCACACAGGGAAGAAACTTCCAAGGACTATGGACAAGTCAGGAGACTTCCCTACACAAAAATATTCTGGAACTAAGGGCCATTTACAATGCCCTAAGTCAGGCTAGACCCCTGCTTCAACACCGGCCGGTGCTGATCCAGTCAGACAACATCACGGCGGTCGCTCATGTAAACCGACAGGGCGGCACAAGAAGCAGGATGGCGATGGCAGAAGCCACAAGGATTCTCCAATGGGCGGAAAATCATGTGTTTGCACTGTCAGCAGTGTTTATTCCCGGAGTGGACAACTGGGAAGCAGACTTTCTCAGCAGACACGACCTCCACCCGGGAGAGTGGGGACTTCATCCAGAAGTCTTCCAAATGATTGTACACCGTTGGGAAAGGCCACAGGTGGACATGATGGCGTCCCGCCTCAACAAAAAGCTAAAAAGATATTGCGCCAGGTCAAGGGACCCTCAGGCGATAGCTGTGGACGCTCTGGTAACACCGTGGGTGTACCAGTCGGTGTATGTGTTCCCTTCTCTGCCTCTCATACCCAGGGTAATGAGAATAATAAGAAGGAGAGGAGTACGAACTATACTCATTGTTCCGGATTGGCCAAGAAGAGCTTGGTACCCAGAACTCCAAGAAATGATCTCAGAGGACCCATGGCCTCTGCCGCTCAGACAGGACCTGCTGCAGCAGGGGGCCTGTCTGTTCCAAGACGTACCGCGGCTGCGTTTGACGGCATGGCGGTTGAACGCCGGATCCTGAAGGAAAAGGGCATTCCGGAGGAAGTTATCCCTACGCTAATTAAAGCTAGGAAAGAAGTGAACGCAAACCATTATCACCGCATATGGCGGAAATATGTTGCGTGCTGTGAGGCCAGGAAGGCCCCAACGGAGGAATTTCAGCTAGGTCGATTTCTGCACTTCCTACAGTCAGGGGTGACTATGGGCCTAAAATTGGGTTCCATTAAGGTCCAGATTTCGGCTCAATCGTTTTTCTTCCAAAATAGAACTGACTTCACTGCCTGAAGTTCAGACTTTTGTTAAGGGAGTGCTGCATAGTCAGCCCCCGTTTGTGCCTCCAGTGGCACCGTGGGATCTCAACGTGGTGTTGGATTTCCTGAAGTCGCATTGGGTTGAGCCACTTAAATCCATGGAGCTAAAATACCTCATGTGGAAAGTGGTCATGCTGTTGGCCTTGGCGTCGGCCAGGCGTGTATCAGAATTAGCGGCTTTATCATGCAAAAGCCCTTATCTAATTTTTTTATATGGATAGGGCGGAATTGAGGACTCGTTCCCAATTCCTTCCTAAGGTGGTATCAGTTTTTCATGTGAACCAACCTATTGTGGTGCCTGCGGCTACTTGGGACTTGGAGGATTCCAAGTTACTGGACGTAGTCAGGGCCCTGAAAAATATATGTTTCCAGGACGGCTGGAGTCAGGAAAACTGACTCGCTATTTATCCTGTATGCACCCAACAAGCTGGGTGCTCCTGCTTCTAAGCAGACTATTGCTCGCTGGATCTGTAGCACGATTCAACTTGCACATTCTGCGGCTGGACTGCCGCACCCTAAATCTGTAAAAGCCCATTCCACGAGGAAAGTGGGCTCTTCTTGGGCGGCTGCCCGAGGGGTCTCGGCTTTACAAATTTGCCGAGCTGTTACTTGGTCGGGTTCAAACACTTTTGCAAGAGTCTACAAGTTTGATACCCTGGCTGAGGAGGACCTAGAGTTTGCTCATTCGGTGCTGCAGAGTCATCCGCACTCTCCCGCCCGTTTGGGAGCTTTGGTATAATCCCCATGGTCCTTACGGAGTCCCAGCATCCACTTAGGACGTCAGAGAAAATAAGAATTTACTCACCGGTAAATCTATTTCTCGTAGTCCGTAGTGGATGCTGGGCGCCCATCCCAAGTGCGGATTGTCTGCAATACTTGCATATAGTTATTGCCTAACTAAAGGGTTATTGTTGAGCCATCTGTTGAGAGGCTCAGTTATATTTCATACTGTTAACTGGGTATAGTATCACGAGTTAAACGGTGTGATTGGTGTGGCTGGTATGAGTCTTACCCGGGATTCAAAATCCTTCCTTATTGTGTCAGCTCTTTCGGGCACAGTATCCTAACTGAGGTCTGGAGGAGGGTCATAGTGGGAGGAGCCAGTGCACACCAGGTAGTCCTAAAGCTTTCTTTAGTTGTGCCCAGTCTCCTGCGGAGCCGCTATTCCCCATGGTCCTTACGGAGTCCCAGCATCCACTACGGACTACGAGAAATAGATTTACCGGTGAGTAAAATCTTATTTTCGCCCAGCCAGGCGCAGTCACGCTTAAGTGACAGAATTAGGCAAATCTGCATGGGCACATACGCTTAAGCCCACTATTCTTAGGATTACCATACTATCCCTTTAAAACCACTTGCCTGGCATGGTCGCATCAGATTCGACTACACCAGGCTGGGCTTTTCCTGACATGGTCTCATCTAATGTGACCAGTCAGAAAGCTAACTGTGCAGCTGCAGGAATAGAAGCTTCCTGCAATCGCCGCCGTCAGAGGAACCTCTGGTCCCTCTGCTTCCCGCTTCTCTCGCCCCCAGTGCCTGCCGTGCTACCAATCTCTGCCGATCGGTCAGCCCGGCAGCACACCAACCCAGCGGCTACAGACATTAGCATCCGCTGGCGAAATGTAAAAAAAAACAGCCCCTCACCCTCCCGTAGCTGCAGCAAGGATCTAGTACCTGGAAACTGAAGTCGCAATGGTCGCGAAGTTCGGATCATCGATGGTCATGATGTTCTGACCATCGCTGTTTCTACCGATGTTTGCTTTTAAAATATATCTATTTTTTTTTAAATGTTGATATTTTTTTTTCTTTAGAGAAAAATTATATTTTACATATTTTAAATAAATGATCTTCACCTAATTCAATCATAAAGAAAACTGACAATTTCTGAGCGGTTTTTGGAAAAAAATATTCGGCAGTTAAGTGGTTAAATTGGGACACTCACAAATTACAGTTCTGTGGCTGCTTAAAACCAGGTGAAATGTAGGCTTGGATTCAGCCAGCCACAGAACCTGTGTAATTCATGAGTGTCCCAGTTTAAAGGGATAATATGGTAAATCTAAATATTCTGAGTGTGTGCAGTATGAATTCATGCAGGCATGTGCAGGATATGCCAAACCAAATGCAGACCCTCCAACATGACCCGCCCCACTAGGTACAAAATGCTCTGTGTCTGGGCTTCCCTCTTAATTTATGATTTCCATCACCTGTGCTGAACTAGTTAAATGATAAGGAAGGTGTTTCTTCACAGGTGATGGCAATAATAAATTAAGAGGGAAGTCCAGGAACAGAGCATTCTGTACCTAGTGGGGCGGGTCATGTTGGAGGGTATGCAAATGGTGCAGTCTCACTGCGATAGCCGTACACTTAAATCTACATGAAAGGTGAGCTACTGTAGCACCACGTTTATCTTTAATTGAAAATTAATATAATAAGCTTACTATACTATCCTTTTAAACCGGGACACTCATGAATTACACTGGTTCTGGCTGTTTTGCTTGTATTTCACCTGCCTTTAATCAGCCACAGAACCTGTGTAATCCATGAGCGTCCTGGTTTAAAGGTATAGGGGTATATGCAATTGCGGTCGAATTGCCGCAAATGTCGAAAAACGGGGCATTTTCGACACAAAAAAAGATTCGACAATGCAATACAGTACTTTTCGACAAAAAACCTGCCGTTTCAGATTCGACTTTTTGCAATTCGACATTTACTCAAATTCGACATGTCTGCAATGGTAAAAATGCTGCTTTTCGACAAAAGTATATTCAATTGAAGTATGTCGATTCGACAACAGTGCTTTTCGACAGTCATTTAGTCAATTTCAGTCCGCCTCATTTTGCTGGCGGGATCTAATAAAAAAATGTAAAAACATTTTTTTTTTGTGTTTTTTTTATTGCTAATAGCATATCTATTTATATTAGAAGGGATTATGTATTTGGTTTGTCTATTAGGAGCCACAAGTATTGTTTATATATTTTTTAAAAGAATATTATTTTTTTTTACTGACTGAAATAATATGGAGAGATCAGATCATATTTTTCAGTGGGAAGGGGTGGGAATGGGTTAAAAATTGTGAAAAAAAATGCGTGGGGTCCCCCCTCCTAAGCATAACCAGCCTCGGGCTCTTTGAGCCGGTCCTGGTTGTAAAAATACGGGGGGGAAAATGACAGGGGATCCCCCGTATTTTTACAACCAGCACCGGGCTCTGCGTCCGGTCCTGGTGCAAAAAAATACGGGGGACAAAAGACGTAGGGGTCCCCCGTATTTTTCACACCAGCACCGGGCTCCACTAGCTGGGGAGATAATGCCACAGCCAGGGGACACTTTGATATCGGTCACTGCGGCCGTGGCATTAAATCCCCAACTAGTCACCCCTGGCCGGGGTACCCTGGAGGAGTGGGGATCCCTTAAATCAAGGGGTCCCCCCCCTCCAGCCACCAAGGGCCAGGGGTGAAGCCCGAGGCTGTCCCCCCCATCCAAGGGCTGCGGATGGGAGGCTGATAGCCAAGTGACAAAATAAAGAGTATTGTTTTTTGTAGCAGAACTACAAGTCCCAGCAAGCCTCCCCCGCAAGCTGGTACTTGGAGAACCACAAGTACCAGCATGCGGGGGGACGGGCCCGCTGGTACCTGTAGTTCTACTGCAATAAAATACCCAAATAAAAACAGTACACGCACACCGTGAAAGTAAAACTTTATTACATACATGCACGCCGACACACACATACTTACCTATGTTCACATGCCGACTCAGTCCCCTTCTCCACGTAGAATCCATGGGGTACCTGAAAATAAAATTATACTCACCAAAATCCAGTGTAGATCTGTCCTCTTCTTTTTTGTAATCCACGTACTTGGCAAAAAAATAAAACGCAAAACCCGGACCACGCACTGAAAGGGGTCCCATGTTTACACATGGGACCCCTTTCCCCAAATGCCGGGACACCCCGTGACTCCTGTCACAGAGGGTCCCTTCAGCCAATCAGGGAGCGCCACGTCGTGGCACTCTCCTGATTGGCTGTGCGCGTCTGAGCTGTCAGACGGCGCATAGCACTATGCCGCTCCATTATATTCAATGGTGGGAACTTTGCGGTCAGTGGTTGACCGCGAGTAACCTCACCGCTGACCGCAAAGTTCCCACCATTGAATATAATGGAGCGGCATAGTGCTATGTGCCGTCTGACAGCTCAGACGCGCACAGCCAATCAGGAGAGTGCCACGACGTGGCGCTCCCTGATTGGCTGAAGGGACCCTCTGTGACAGGAGTCACGGGGTGTCCCGGCATTTGGAAGGGGTCCCATGTGTAAACATGGGACCCCTTTCAGTGCGTGGTCCGGGTTTTGCGTTTTATTTTTTTGCCAAGTACGTGGATTACAAAAAAGAAGAGGACCGATCTACACTGGATTTTTGTGAGTATAATTTTATTTTCAGGTACCCTATGGATTCTACGTGGAGAAGGGGACCGAGTCGGCGTGTGAACATAGGTAAGTATGTGTGTCGGCGTGCATGTATGTAATAAAGTTTTACTTTCACGGTGTGCGTGTACTGTTTTTATTTGGGTATTTTTTTTGCAGTAGAACTACAGGTACCAGCGGGCCCGTTTCCCCCCCGCATGCTGGTACTTGTGGTTCTCCAAGTACCAGCTTGCGGGGAGGCTTGCTGGGACTTGTAGTTCTGCTACAAAAAACAATACTCTTTATTTTGTCACTTGGCTATCAGCCTCCCATCCGCAGCCCTTGGATGGGGGGGACAGCCTCGGGCTTCACCCCTGGCCCTTTGGTGGCTGGAGGGGGGGGACCCCTTGATTTAAGGGGTCCCCACTCCTCCAGGGTACCCCGGCCAGGGGTGACTAGTTGGGGATTTAATGCCACGGCCGCAGGGACCGGTATAAAAGTGTCACCCGGCTGTGGCATTATCTCTCCAGCTAGTGGAGCCCGGTGCTGGTGTGAAAAATACGGGGGACCCCTACGTCTTTTGTCCCCCGTATTTTTTGCACCAGGACCGGACGCAGAGCCCGGTGATGGTTGTGAAAATACGGGGGATCCCCTGTCATTTCCCCCCCCCCCCGTATTTTTACAACCAGGACCAGGTCAAAGAGCCCGAGGCTGGTTATGCTTAGGAGGGGGGACCCCACGCATTTTTTTTCACGGTTTTTTTACACACTTTTGTGCCGTCCATAAAGTCGAATCCAGGACACACACTATCGTCAATTGGTCCGTTTTTCGACAGCAGGACTGTCGAATCCGTTTTTTATTGAATATGTCGTATTCGGGTCCCGGCTGGAGGGTATCTGACTGTCGAATTGTGTTGAATTTAAAAACGGTCGAATTCCAGACGGAGTTCGACCGCAATTGCATATACCCCATAGTATGGTAAACCTAAATATATTTTATTTACTCATAGCTTATACAGTAGCTAGAAAGCATTTTGTTTTCTCTGACGTCCTAAGTGGATGCTGGGGACTCCGTCAGGACCATGGGGAATAGCGGCTCCGCAGGAGACAGGGCACAAAAGTAAAAGCTTTAGGATCAGGTGGTGTGCACTGGCTCCTCCCCCTATGACCCTCCTCCAAGCCTCAGTTAGGTTTTTGTGCCCGGCCGAGAAGGGTGCAATCTAGGTGGCTCTCCTAAAGAGCTGCTTAGAGTAAAAGTTTTGTTAGGTTTTTTATTTTCAGTGAGTCCGGCTGGCAACAGGCTCACTGCAACGAGGGACTTAGGGGAGAAGAAGTGAACTCACCTGCGTGCAGGATGGATTGGCTTCTTAGGCTACTGGACACTAGCTCCAGAGGGACGATCACAGGTACAGCCTGGATGGGTCACCGGAGCCGCGCCGCCGACCCCCTTGCAGATGCTGAAGAGAGAAGAGGTCCAGAAATCGGCGGCTGAAGACTTCTCAGTCTTCATGAGGTAGCGCACAGCACTGCAGCTGTGCGCCATTGCTCTCAGCACACTTCACACCAACGGTCACTGAGGGTGCAGGGCGCTTGGGGGGGCGCCCTGGGCAGCAATGAAAGTACCTATGCTGGCTAAAAATACATCACATATAGCCCCTGGGGCTATATGGATGTATTTAACCCCTGCCAGGTTGTCAGAAAAACGGGAGAAGAAGCCCGCCGAAAAGGGGGCGGGGCCTATTCTCCTCAGCACACAGCGCCATTTTCCTACACAGCTCCGCTGCTAGGAAGGCTCCCAGGCTCTCCCCTGCACTGCACTACAGAAACAGGGTTAAAACAGAGAGGGGGGGGCACTTATTTGGCGATATTATTATATATTAAGATGCTATAAGGGAAAACACTTATATAAGGTTGTCCCTGTATAATATAGCGTTTTGGTGTGTGCTGGCAAACTCTCCCTCTGTCTCCCCAAAGGGCTAGTGGGGTCCTGTCCTCTATCAGAGCATTCCCTGTGTGTGTGCTGTGTGTCGGTACGTGTGTGTCGACATGTATGAGGACGATGTTGGTGAGGAGGCGGAGCAATTGCCTGTAATGGTGATGTCACTCTCTAGGGAGTCGACACCGGAATGGATGGCTTATTTAGGGAATTACGTGATAATGTCAATCAGTCGGTCGACACAGACACGGACACTGACTCCAGTGTCGACGGTGAAGAAACAGACGTATTTTCCATTTGGGCCACACGTTACATGTTAAGGGCAATGAAGGAGGTGTTACATATTTCTGATACTACAAGTACCACAAAAGAGGGTATTATGTGGGGTGTGAAAAAACTACCTGTAGTTTTTCCTGAATCAGATAAATTAAATGAAGTGTGTGATGATGCGTGGGTTTCCCCCGATAGAAAATTATTGGCGTTATACCCTTTCCCGCCAGAAGTTAGGGCGCGTTGGGAAACGCCCCTTAGGGTGGATAAGGCGCTCACACGCTTATCAAAACAAGTGGCGGTACCGTCTCCAGATACGGCCGCCCTCAAGGAGCCAGCTGATAGGAGGCTGGAAAATATCCTAAAAAGTATATACACACATACTGGTGTTATACTGCGACCAGCGATCACCTCAGCCTGGATGTGCAGCGCTGGGGTGGCTTGGTCGGATTCCCTGACTGAAAATATTGATACCCTTGACAGGGACAGTATTTTATTGACTATAGAGCATTTAAAGGATGCATTTCTATATATGCGAGATGCACAGAGGGATATTTGCACTCTGGCATCAAGAGTAAGTGCGATGTCCATATCTGCCAGAAGATGTTTATGGACACGACAGTGGTCAGGTGATGCAGATTCCAAACGGCACATGGAAGTATTGCCGTATAAAGGGGAGGAGTTATTTGGGGTCGGTCCATCGGACCTGGTGGCCACGGCAACAGCTGGAAAATCCACTTTTTTTTACCCCAAGTCACATCTCAGCAGAAAAAGACACCGTCTTTTCAGCCTCAGTCCTTTCGTCCCCATAAGGGCAAGCAGGCAAAAGGCCAGTCATATCTGCCCAGGGATAGAGGAAAGGGAAGAAGACTGCAGCAGGCAGCCCATTCCCAGGAACAGAAGCCCTCCACCGCTTTTGCCAAGTCCTCAGCATGACGCTGGGGCCGTACAAGCGGACTCAGGTGCGGTGGGGGGTCGTCTCAAGAGTTTCAGCGCGCAGTGGGCTCACTCGCAAGTGGACCCCTGGATCCTACAAGTAGTATCCCAGGGGTACAGATTGGAAATTCGAGACGTCTCCCCCTTGCAGGTTCCTGAAGTCTGCTTTACCAACGTCTCCCTCCGACAGGGAGGCAGTATTGGAAACAATTCACAAGCTGTATTCCCAGCAGGTGATAATCAAAGTACCCCTCCTACAACAAGGAAAGGGGTATTATTCCACACTATATTGTGGTACTGAAGCTAGACGGCTCGGTGAGACCTATTCTAAATCTGAAATATTTGAACACTTACATACAAAGGTTCAAATCAAGATGGAGTCACTCAGAGCAGTGATAGCGAACCAGGAAGAAGGGGACTATATGGTGTCCCTGGACATCAAGGATGCTTACCTCCATGTCCCAATTTGCCCTTCTCACCAAGGGTACCTCAGGTTCGTGGTACAAAACTGTCACTATCAGTTTCAGACGCTGCCGTTTGGATTGTCCACGGCACCCCGGGTCTTTACCAAGGTAATGGCCGAAATGATGATTCTTCTTCAAAGAAAAGGCGTCTTAATTATCCCTTACTTGGACGATCTCCTGATAAGGGCAAGGTCCAGAGAACAGTTGGAGGTCGGAGTAGCACTATCTCAAGTAGTTCTACGACAGCACGGGTGGATTCTAAATATTCCAAAATCGCAGCTGTCTCCGACGACACGTCTGCTGTTCCTTGGGATGATTCTGGACACAGTCCTGAAAAAGGTGTTTCTCCCGGAGGAGAAAGCCAGGGAGTTATCCGAGCTAGTCAGGAACCTCCTAAAACCAGGAAAAGTGTCAGTGCATCATTGCACAAGGGTCCTGGGAAAAATGGTGGCTTCTTACGAAGCGATTCCATTCGGCAGATTTCACGCAAGAACTTTTCAGTGGGATCTGCTGGAAAAATGGTCCGGATCGCATCTTCAGATGCATCAGCGGATAACCCTGTCTCCAAGGACAAGGGTGTCTCTTCTGTGGTGGCTGCAGAGTGCTCATCTACTAAAGGGCCACAGATTCGGCATTCAGGACTGGGTCCTGGTGACCACGGATGCCAGCCTGAAAGGCTGGGGAGCAGTCACACAAGGAAAAAATTTCCAGGGAGTGTGATCAAGTCTGGAGACTTTTCTCCACATAAATATACTGGAGCTAAGAGCAATTTAAAATGCTCTAAGCTTAGCAAGACCTCTGCTTCAAGGTCAGCCGGTATTGATCCAGTGGGACAACATCACGGCAGTCGCCCACGTAAACAGACAGGGCGGCACAAGAAGCAGGAGGGCAATGGCAGAAACTGCAAGGATTCTTCGCTGGGCGGAAAATCATGTGATAGCACTGTCAGCAGTGTTCATTCCGGGAGTGGACAACTGGGAAGCAGACTTCCTCAGCACGACCTCCACCCGGGAGAGTGGGGACTTCATCGGGAAGTCTTCCACATGATTGTGAACCGTTGGGAATGACCAAAGGTGGACATGATGGCGTCCCGCCTGAACAAAAAACTGGACAGGTATTGCGCCAGGTCAAGAGACCCTCAGGCAATAGCTGTGGACGTTCTGGTAACACCGTGGGTGTACCAGTCGGTGTATGTGTTCCCTCCTCTGCTTCTCATACCTAAGGTACTGAGAATTATAAGACGTAGAGGAGTAAGAACTATACTCGTGGCTCCGGATTGGCCAAGAAGGACTTGGTACCCGGAACTTCAAGAGATGCTCACAGAGGACTCATGGCCTCTGCCGCTAAGAAGGGACTTGCTTCAGCAAGTACCATGTCTGTTCCAAGACTTACCGCGGCTCTGTTTGACGGCATGGCGGTTGAACGCCGGATCCTAAGGGAAAAAGGCATTCCGGAAGAGGTCATTCCTACCCTGGTCAAAGCCAGGAAGGAGGTGACCGCACAACATTATCACCACATGTGGCGAAAATATGTTGCGTGGTGTGAGGCCAGGAAGGCCCCACGAAGAAATTTCAACTCGGTCGATTCCTGCATTTCCTGCAAACAGGAGTGTCTATGGGCCTCAAATTGGGGTCCATTAAGGTTCAAATTTCGGCCCTGTCGATTTTCTTCCAGAAAGAATTGGCTTCAGTTCCTTAAGTCCAGAAGTTTGTCAAGGGAGTACTGCATATACAACCCCCTTTTGTGCCTCCAGTGGCACTGTGGGATCTCAACGTAGTTCTGGGATTCCTCAAATCACATTGGTTTAAACCGCTCAAATCTGTGGATTTGAAATATCTCACATGGAAAGTGACCATGATGTTGGCCCTGGCCTCGGCCAGGCGAGTGTCAGAATTGGCGGCTTTGTCTCACTAAAGCCCATATCTGATTGTCCATTCGGACAGGGCAGAGCTGCGGACTCGTCCCCAGTTTCTCCCTAAGGTGGTGTCAGCGTTTCACCTGAACCAGCTTATTGTGGTACCTGCGGCTACTAGGGACTTGGAGGACTCCAAGTTGCTAGATGTTGTCAGGGCCCTGAAAATATAGGTTTCCAGGACGGCTGGAGTCAGGAAAACTGACTTGCTGTTATCCTGTATGCACCCAACAAACTGGGTGCTCTTGCTTCTAAGCAGACGATTGCTAGTTGGATGTGTAGTACAATTCAGCTTTCACATTCTGTGGCAGGTCTGCCACAGCCAAAATATGTAAATGCCCATTCCACAAGGAAGGTGGGCTCATCTTGGGCGGCTGCCCGAGGGGTCTCGGCTTTACAACTTTGCCGAGCTGCTACTTGGTCAGGGGCACACCCTGGCTGAGGAGGACCTGGAGTTCTCTCACTCGGTGCTGCAGAGTCATCCGCACTCTCCCGCCCGTTTGGGAGCTTTGGTATAATCCCCATGGTCCTGACGGAGTCCCCAGCATCCACTTAGGACGTCAGAGAAAATAAGAATTTACTTACCGATAATTCTATTTCTCGTAGTCCGTAGTGGATGCTGGGCGCCCATCCCAAGTGCGGATTGTCTGCAATACTTGTACATAGTTATTGTTACAAAAATCGGGTTATTATTGTTGTGAGCCATCTTTTCAGAGGCTCCGCTGTTATCATGCTGTTAACTGGGTTCAGATCACAGGTTGTACAGTGTGATTGGTGTGGCTGGTATGAGTCTTACCCGGGATTCAAAATCCTTCCTTATTGTGTACGCTCGTCCGGGCACAGTATCCTAACTGAGGCTTGGAGGAGGGTCATAGGGGGAGGAGCCAGTGCACACCACCTGATCCTAAAGCTTTTACTTTTGTGCCCTGTCTCCTGCGGAGCCGCTATTCCCCATGGTCCTGACGGAGTCCCCAGCATCCACTACGGACTACGAGAAATAGAATTATCGGTAAGTAAATTCTTATTTTTGTTATTTGTAAGGTATCTTGTGATATGTTTTTAAATATTACAATTCATACTTGCCTACCTGACCCTCTCCATGAGGGAGAAAATGCTCTGTTCCTGGACTTTCCTGGTAATGTATGATTGCCATCACCTGTGGTGAAACACCTTTCTTATCAATTAACTAGCTCACCACAGGTGATGGCAATCATACATTACCAGGAAAGTCCAGGAACAGAGCATTTTCTCCCTCATGGAAAGGGTCAGGTAGGCAAGTATGTTACAATTACAGGTTTAGCCTGAATTGTGGGAGGGGCTGAGTACCTTTATAAAGTCTTTTCTGCTGACTTCCTTCTTGTACTTCCATCATGCAACTTGTTACAGGTATGGAGGAGGGTCCCTGCTTGTACCATTCACCTTATATGAAAGCCATGTTTCATGTCACTCTTCTTCAGCTCTAAATTGCTTCAACTTTAGACAAATGTCATTAAAAGCTATTCCAGATATTTCCATCACCTGATGGTACAAGCATTGTTCCCAGCAGAGGGATCTCTTAGAAACCATTATTTCTCATCTTGCAAGCTATCCTCATTTTTGTTCCACCTAATTGTTTCCTTCCTCACATCTGAACTCTTGCCCATTTGTTATGGCAGCCATTGATTGTATCACTAAAAGTTATATTTAATTCCATTCCTGCCTTTCTAACATTTGCAGACTTGCCATAGCAGGGTCCATTTGTTTATACCTCTGCTTTCCCACAGATAAAGAAAAGGACCTATTCCTCTGTTACTACTAGTTTGCTCTTCTCTTGCTTTGCTTGCATAGCAGGGTCATCATTGGTTTTTATGTACAGCTTTTCTAGCAGTGTATTTTCTCTCCACTTGACTCTAATAGTACTTTACCCACTGCTGTTTTACACTTGTTACTTGCATTTTTCTATTTTGAGGTAGCGTTATACTGTATGCTTGTTGCTCACCATTTACTTTAATTTTGTCTTTATTGTTGTCTTACTTCATACTGTTTCCCATCTCCAGTCTTCAGAAAACCCTAACAGTGCATGTTTTCCTGGTCTCTGCACAAAGCTACAAATTGAATTAGAAGTACCACCTGTGGATCTTTTAAATGTCAGTCAATAATGACTACACCTGTGCTCCAGCATGGAGTGTTGAAAATACACACACACTTTAAAGGTGCATACACACGGTGAGAGTCGAGCTAAGCCCGATTCTCACTATGCGACAGGCTAGGTCTGCATCGCAAGCACATAATGACTGTGCCTGCGATACTGACTGTGCCATTTTGGCTAAGTCAGTTTTGACTGTCTCTTCTATAGAGAGAGACTGTGCAGGTGAGTCAATTTTGACTATCTAGGCTTGTGATGCCGACTGCGCATCGGCATCAAATCGGGATCGCAAGGTGACTTTCACCATGCGATCTGCACTAACTTTTCTTACGATTTTGACTATATAGTCAAAATCGTAAGAAAATCTCACCGTGTGTGCACACCATTAGAGTTCTCTGAGGATTGGAGTTGAGAAACACTGCTCTAATTGATTAGTCTGTGGTCTGCTGTGCTAAATGACTTGCTGTAGCTGCCACACACATTACCAAGTTACTGACTGCTCCCTTTGTTTGTCTGCATTTGAAAATCCCTTTTTATACATACAGATGTCTCAACATAAGGTACATTGTTACTGCAGTCATGCCAAATGGGCCTTCTTGGCGTGTGAGGTCCCATGTTACTGCTAACATCGGGTATCTTCTTTCCTTTTTTTTTTTTTTTTGTGTGTGTTCGTTTGTCTCTGTACTCTAACGCACATCTTAAGTCTCAATGTGATGTGACTTGGATACACCAAGAGACTTTGCAGATTAATTTGATATGAGTCTGTATAGAAAGGGCTACGATGCAGTGGTTGCAGCTTTTTTCCGTGTAATATTCCATTGTGCTTTTGTATGCAGACTCTCACACCGAGATATAAGTGTCCTAGAAGCATCGTGTTGTGACTAAGACCTGGCGGCTCTCTTGCACTGCTTGAGGCTAGATGTATGAGGACACATCTGTACCTTCAGTAATTATAAAAATAAAGTCCCCTATGCCACTAACACTTTAGATATTAACCATAAGGGCTAAAACACACTACACGGTTGTTGCCGGCCGGGAAAAAGCCGGACGGCTTTTTCCCGTGCCGGCATTGTAGTTAACAGTGTGAGGGGTAGGGTCCCTTCACACTGCACGGCCCCGGCCCGGCTGCCGGGTTGCAGCCGGGTCTCACCACTGGAAGGTCCGGCGGCCGGGCGGCCGCCGGGCCGTCCTTGGAGCCAGTGAACCGTGTGTGTGAAGGGGAGCTTTCACACACAACGGTTTCTTCTGCAGCCGTGTCTGATGCTGCGCATGCGCACAGCATCACACACGGCTCAAAGCCGTCCTGTGTGACAGACACTGCCGGTTTCTCCCGGATGGCAAAAAGCCGGACAAACTTTGTCCGGCTTTTTGCCATCCGGGGAAAACCGGAGTGTGTGTTACAGCCCTAAAGGTAAAATATATTGTTCAGTAATTGACATCCCATTGTGGCTCTATTTTAAAGTATTACCTTTCCATTCTATTACACCTTCTACAGTACATCTTAAGTAGAGTGTTGTAATGTGATCAAATAAAAAAATCTAACAGTGCAGTTATTACTGTTACTGTGTCCTTACTGGGCCTGTACTGTGTATGAAATAACAAGTCCACACAGTACACTTCTGCAAAGCCTGTCATTCACTCTTTATTTGCTGTGTAAGATGCGCCCATATTTGCTAAGAGACTCCTGAATTTCCGAGAAGTCTGAGACATCAGACCAGCTTCTTGACTCTGCCCAGTTTCCCAGAGAAGGGTGTGGTCCGAGGGCTTGTTGATGCAGTGAATGCCATCATTGCCCTGCCCCTGCTGCACAAATTGACATTATTTTCCATTTAGCTTAAAAACCACAGTCAGTACCTGCTGACATTAAATAAAACATACAGGTTGTAATTCTGCCATTCTTTGCTTTAACCAAATAGCTCAGTCTCCTGTAAGTTTTTTTTTTTTTTTTTTTATGCCTACATCATTTACATCCTATAATCTGTCTGCATCATGTCATAATCTTTCCCTTTTATTTAAACTTTCCTGGCTTTATATTAAAATTGAGTTGCAGGGACAGTGGGTAGAAGAATTGTCACATGCTTCCCAACTGCCCTGCTTTGGTGGGTCCGTTCCGTGGGTCGTCCACCCCCCGCCCCCCCACCTGAATTACAGCTCACAAATTTTGGGAAGTATGCTACCAGTTTAATCTTGAGCACTTTGGAGGAGTCTTTCACATCTTCAAATGATTCTTCCTAAAGGGGGGGGGGGGGGGGGGGGGGTACACACGGAGAGATCCGTGCTTAATTTCTAAGCAATCTGACTAGAAGATGGCATAAACCAGCTGGGCCTACCTCCAAAAGGGATATGGTCGTTAGGTCGACCACTGAAGGTGGACATTGCCATTAGGTCGACATAAGTTTTTCACTTTAAAAATTAAAAATAAAAAAAAATTGGGGGATTTATTCATCCTTAACGATCCACGTGGACTATGATTGGAACGGTAACCTGTGCCGAGCGAGGCACCTAGCCCAAAGCATGGTGAGCGAAGCTGTGCACTAGTTTGGGTTCCCCGTCACTTTATGGAGAAAACGACACTACAAACAGTAAAACAACAACTTGTGTCGACCTTCAGTGGTCGACCTAATGAGTGTCGACCTAAGTTGGGTCGACCCAATGACCCATACCCCTCCAAAAAGCAATTTTTATTTTTTTTGATACATAGTCCATATTGGGAATATAGGGGACTGCGGTCTGCAGTGCTAATTACCCTTTTGCAGGTGATCTCTGTTGAATGCTCTACATTAAGTTATTGTTACATTGCTAGAATACATAAACCCAGAGCCGGCCCTAAACAATATGATGCCCTAGGCAAGATTTGGGCTGGTGCCCCCTTGCAGACGCTAGTTCCGCCTCTGACCCTATACCCCTTTCCCAGCCCCATGACCCCTCACCCATATTTTAAATAGGAACAGTGTGCACTTTCGGTGCGCAGCCCAAAATGAGGCGTGTTCTTGCTGGGAAGGGGCATGGCCACACAATATCACCCCCAGTTGAAATTACGCAACACAGTACTGCAACTTTATTCACATTATATCATACAATAGTGTCCCTTATTCATGTTACATCACACATTAGTACAATGTTACTCCTCACAGTAGTGCCCCTTATTCACATTACACCACACCATATTGCTCTTTATTCACATTAGACCACACAGTAGTGCCCTTTCTATACAGCACGTTAAGCCACAAAGTACTGTAGTACACCTTATACACATAGTGCCGCACATTAGTAATGTATTTCGTATACAGATACAGCCGCAGTCACGCACAGAATATAGGCATACTGCACATCATTTTAATCAGCAGAAGCTGCTTGTGCCCCATGGCATTTCAAATGCCCTAGGCATTTGCCTAGTTTGCCTATGCCTGGGGCCGGCTCTGCATAAACCATAGTTTCTGCATCATTTCATGAAATATGGGGTTGATAAATATGCACTAGTGTCTTCACATGGTTTTCTCTCAATCTACTTAGGGCTACACTTCTCCGATTCCTCTCACACTAATTAAGGCCCTCTTTAAAGTGTTAGAGACATTTTGCTGCTGTTAGCCTTGACAAAATGGCCAATCGCTGCTTATCCCTATTCAATAGAGGTTTAATGGTGGAGAATTGTGAGATACCTTTGAGCTTGCGCTACTTTCTTAACTTTTTGTAAAAAAAAAAAAAACATTGAAATGCCCAGCATTAGGTTGTGCTCCTCAGAAGATGCCATCATGGAGGAGTTGGAGTTTGGACCAGTGGTGTGCAGAGAGGTAATTGGCTGAGGAGACACTGGCTAGTATCAGAGCCAGATTTACACACAATATGTGAACCCAGTGGTTCATGTGGGCATTATACAAAGGTGCAGCAGTAAATACTGCTGGAAATTCGGGGCGTTTTGATCAGAGCTGTGCGGACAAGGTTGGCAGGGGAGATACTGCCTCGCCCAGTACTGCAAGTATGGCGGTACTGCGTACCGGTAAGAAATTGCCAGCTGGTTCGCAGGGCCGCCACCTTGCAGACACCATGCATGCGCTTCTCCTTCCCCCCTTCAGTCTGTAGACCAGCAGTTTCTCCACCCCCTTTGAGTCCGACAGCGGCGTGTACTCAAACGCCGGTTCATGAGCCAATCGGAGCTCGTGGACCAGCAGCCAGTCAGGAGCCGCTGCTGCTGGACTGCGAGCTCTGATTGGCTCGCGGACCGGTGCCAGAATCTGAGCTACAGGACGCCGTCTCTGCAAGAGGAGGCCGGACTGAGGTCAAGAGAGGCGCGTGCTGTGCTCTCCTCTCCCCGACAGCAGCAGCAGACAGTGCTGGCAGCAGCAACAACTGTGAGTTGCGCTGCTGGTCACATATCTGGCACTCTGGGGACATGTGTGTATCTGGCACTGTGGGGGCATATGTGTATTTAGCACTGCACGATTGGGGTCATATGTGTATCACACCCCTATTTTCATTGGCCACACCCATTTTTTGGCGCGCGCACACAGTACCACTAAGGATTTTTTTCTACTTGAACCACTGGCCTCACCTGTCATAGACCTTTTACTCCAGAGTTTTGACTATAAAAATGATTACAATAATATGAAGAAGATAGAGATGTAACCCTGTTCAGCTTTGCTGGGTTGTGGCTTGTTGCATGGCAAGCCAGGCTGCAGCTGGCGATCGCTTCATGAATTCCTGTGGACTTAGGGACATGCACGTCCTAGTTGCAAGCACACTAGTTGTGCCAGTGATGCATGCGAAGCTGAGCAGGGCTACATCTGTATTATATCTTTATTTTTATTTATCTTGCGTCCTAGAGGATGCTGGGGACTCCAAAAGGACCATGGGGTATAGATGGGATCCACAGGAGCTTGGACACACTGAAAAGACTTTGGGGGTAATTCCAAGTTGATCGCAGCAGGATATTTTTTAGCAGTTGGGCAAAACCATTTGCACTGCAGGGGGGGCAGATATAACATTTGCAGAGAGAATTAGATTTGGGTGGGTTATTTTGTTTCTGTGCAGGGTAAATACTGGTTGCTTTATTTTTACACTGTAATTTAGATTGCAGATTGAACTCACCACACCCAAATCTATCTCTCTCTGCACATGTTATATCTGCCCCCCCTGCAGTGCACATGGTTTTGCCCAACTGCTAAAAAATTTCCTGCTGCGATCAACTTGGAATCACCCCCTTTAACTGGGTGTGAACTTGCTCCTCCCTCTACGCCCCTCCTCCAGACCTCAGTTAGACTTTGTGCCCAGGACTGACTGGACACTCACTAGGGGAGCTCTCCTGAGTTTCTCTAGAAAAGACTTTTGTTAGGTTTTTTATTTTCAGGGAGACCTGCTGGCTACAGGCTCCCTGCAGCGAGGGACTGAGGGGAGAGAAGTCAGACCTACTTCTACTTAGTTTAAGGGCTGTGCTTCTTAGGCTACTGGACACCATTAGCTCCAGAGGGTTCGATCACTTGGTGCACCTAGCTGCTTGTTCCCGGAGCCGTGCCGTCACCCCCCTCACAGAAGCCAGAAGAAAGAAGCTGGTTGAGTATGCAGAAGGCAGAAGACTTCAGTAACGAGGTACAGCGTAGCGCTGCACTCCATGCTCCCACACACTACACCAACGGCACTTACAGGGTGCAGGGCGCTGGGGGGCGCCCTGGGCAGCAGTTACTGAGGTCTGGGATACCGGCAGAAGGCTTTTCGGTGCCTCGGCACCGTTTTTCAAACCCCCGCCGGCATTTTCAGTTTTCAAATTTAGCGGGCTGAAGCGTGCTGGGAAGGGGCGGAGCTTAGCCACGCGGCTCATCAGCGCCATTTTTCCTCATACACGTGGCTGCATGAGACGCTGGCCCGGGACCTCCAAAAGCTCCACTACAAGTAACGGGGAGCTAATCGGGGGGGGGGGGGACGGGGGCGGGGGGCACAGTCTTATGGTGCATATTTATTGTTTTTGAAGCAGCGCTTTTTACATATAATATTTGGTGTGATATATGGGCGCTGGGGTGTGAGCTGGCATACTCGCTCCGTGTTCCTCTATCCAGGCTTCCTTGTGGACCTGTCCCCTAGCTGAGGCATTGTGTGTCGATACTCAGTGTCAGCATGTCTGAGGCTGAATGTTATTCCCCGGAGGAGGTTACTGGGCGAGCAGATGCGGGTCTGGAATTGGCTATGTCAGTGCAGCCGACACCTGATTTACTCACATTAAGTACACTTAATACAATGTGGCTTCTTTATCAAAGAGGTTAGATAGATCAGAGTCGCAGACACAGGTGTGGAGGAAATCCATGGAGGATGCTTTGTCTCAGGTGCGGACCCCATCGGGGTCGCAAAAGCGGCCGTTTACCCAAGTGGTAGATACTGATACCGACACGGATTCTGATTCCGAGGTCGATTTCACTGAGGCTGCTTTACATCCACGATTAGTTAAGAGTATTCAGTACAAGATTGTGGCTATAAAAGATGTTTTACGCATTTCTGATGAACCTGCGGTGCAGGAAACAAGGATTTGTTTGTTCAAAGGGAAAAAACCTGAGGGGAAGTTTCCCCCCTCTCATGAAATGAATACTTTGTGAAAAGGCTTGGGAGTCGCCGGACAAGAGGTGGCAGATTCCCAAGAGGATTTACATGGCGTATCCTTTCCCCTCTGATGACAGGGAAAAATGGGAGGCGTCTCCGAATGTTGACAAAGCTCTATCTCGTTTGTCTAAGGAGGTGGCGCTTCCGTCTCCAGACACGGCAGCTCTCAAGGATCCGGCAGATCGCAAGCTGGAGACGTCTCTGAAGTCCATTTTCGCTAATACGGGTGCATTGCTCAGACCTGCGGTGGCGTCGGTATGGGTGAGTAGTGCTATTGCTAAATGGGCTGAGAATTTAGCTGCTGATATGGATACCCTTGATAAACATAATGTTCTTTTGACTCTTGGTTATATCAAGGAAGCTGCAGATTACCTGAAGGATGCGGCGAGGGATGTTGGTCTCTTGGGATCAAGAGCCAATGCCATGGCGATCTCGGCCAGGAGGGCGCTGTGGATCCATCAATGGAATGCTGATCCATAGCTCTCTTGGAGTCGGCAAGCTCTACCCTTCAAAGGTAATGTCTTGTTTGGGGACGGCTTGGCTGACCTGGTCTCTACCGCGACTGCGGGTAAGTCATCGTCTTTTCTTCCCTATGTTCCCACCACAGAAAAAGGCACCACATCAGCAGATGCAGTCCTTTCGTCCAAATAAATACAGGCGTGGAAAAGGTTCATCCTTCCTCGCTTCAAAAGGTAGAGGAAGGGGAAGGAAGTCGCCTGCAGTGTCAGGCACCCAGGACCAAAAGTCCTCCCCTGCCTCTACAAAGTCCACCGCATGACGCTGGGGCTTCCCTGGGGGAGTCCGGACCGGTGGGGGGGCCGTCTGAATCCAGACCTGACTGAAGATCCGCAATCAGGCCTGGATCCTTGGGTCCTAGAGATTGTATCTCAGGGATACAAGCTGGAGTTTCAGGAGGTGCCCCCTCACCGGTTTTTCATTTCGGCCTTACCAGTGTCCCTTCCGGACAGGGAAGTGGTGCTGGCAGCAATACAAAAGTTGTGTCAACAGAGGGTCATTGTTCCCGTTCCCCCGTCCCAACGGGGGGAGGGGTTCTACTCGAGCCTCTTTGTTGTACCGAAACCGGACGGTTCGGTCAGACCGATTCTGAATCTAAAATCCCTCAATCCATACTTGAAAGTTTTCAAGTTCAAGATGGAATCTCTTCGAGCTGTGATTTCCAGCCTAGAAGGGGGGGATTTTATGGCGTCAGTCGACATAAAGGATGCCTACTTACACGTCCCGATATATCCTCCGCGTCAAGCCTTCCTCAGGTTTGCGGTACAGGATTCTCATTACCAATTGCAGACGTTGCCGTTTGGGCTTTCCACGGCCCCGAGGATTTTCACCAAGGTCATGGCAGAAATGATGGTTCTCCTTCGCAAGCAAGGGGTTACCATTATCCCGTACTTGGACAATCTCCTGATACAGGCGAGGTGCAAGGAACGGTTGCTGAGAAGTGAGTTTGTCACTGTCGGTTTTGCGACAGCACGGTTGGGTGCTAAATTTGCCAAAATCTCAGTTGATTCCGACCACTCGGCTGCCTTTTCTGGGCATGCTTCTGGACACGGAGTAACGGAGAGTGTTTCTTCCGGAAGAAAAAGCTCTGGAACTGCAGACGATGGTCGGAACTTCTGAGGCCGACAAGTGTGTCGATTCATCACTGTACTCGGGTTCTGGGGAAAATGGTTGTGGCGTACAAAGCCATTCCATTTGGCAGGTTTCATGCCCGGGTGTTTCAGTGGGACCTGCTGAGCAAATGGTCCGGGTCTCACCTGCACATGCCCCGGAAGATAAGTCTATCTCCCAGGGCCAGGATTTCTCTCCTGTAGTGGCTACAAAGTTCTCACCTCCTAGGAGGGTGCCGGTTCGGTATCCAGGACTGAGTACTACTGACAACAGATGCAAGTCTCAGAGGCTGGGGCGCAGTCGCCCAAGGAAGAAATTTCCAGGGGAAATGGTCGCTCCAGGAAGCTTGTCTCCACATAAATGTGCTCGAGTTAAGAGCCATTTACAACTGCCTGCTACAAGCAAAAAGCCTACTTCAGGGTCGTCCTGTCCTCGTAAAGTCGGACAACATCACAGCGGTGGCGCATATAAACCGTCAAGGCGGCACAAGGAGCAGGGCGGCTATGGCGGAGGCCACAAGAATCCTTCGCTGGGCAGAACAACACGTGAGCGCCCTGTCAGCAGTCTTCCTTCCGGGAGTGGACAACTTGGAAGCAGATTTCCTCAGCAGACACGATCTCCATCCGGGAGAGTGGGCTCTTCACCAAGAGGTATTTGCAGAGGTGACGAAGGGTTGGGGAATTCCGCTGATCGACATGATGGCGTCTCGCCTCAACAAGAAGCTTCCGAGGTATTGTTCCAGGTCAAGGGACCCCCAAGTCAGTGCAGTGGACGCCCTGGTGACTCCGTGGGTGTTCCAGTCAGTGTATGTGTTCCCTCCACTTCCTCTCATTCCAAAGGTACTGGGAATCATTCGACGAGCAAGGGTTCAGGCGATTCTCGTCGTTCCAGATTGGCCAAGAAGGGCCTGATATCCGGATCTTCAGGAATTACTTGTGGAAGATCCTTGGCCGCTTCCTCTAAGAGAGGACCTGTTATTGCAGGAACCATGCGTGTTTCCAGACTTACCGGGGCTGTGTTTGACGGCATGGAAGTTGAGCGCCAAATCTTAGCTCGAAAAGGTATTCCCGGGGAGGTCATTCCCACTCTCCTTAAGACTAGGAAGGAGGTTACGGCAAAACATTTTCACCGTATTTGGAGAAAGTATGTTTCGTGCTGTGAGACTAACATGGCTCCTGCGGAAGAATTCCACTTAGGTCGGTTTCTCCATTTTTTGCAGGCAGGCGTCGATGCAGGCCTGAAATTAGGCTCCATCAAAGTGCAGATTTCGGCTTTATCTATTTTCTTTCAAAAAGAATTGGCTGTCCTCCCAGAGGTTCAGACCTTTGTGAAAGGAGTGATTCATATTCATCCTCCGTTTGTGCCCCCTGTGGCACCATGGGATCTTGAGGTGGTCTTGCAGTTTTTTATGTCTTCCTGGTTTGAACCTTTGCATAAGGTTGAGTTAAAGTTTCTTACTTAGAAGGTAGTCATGCTGTTGGCTCTGGCGTCTGCCAGGCGAGTGTCAGAGTTGGCGGCCTTATCTCATAAGAGTCCGTACTTGATTTTCCATTCGGATAGAGCGGAATTAAGGACTCGTCAACCGTTTCTGCCGAAGGTGGTTTCTTCGTTCCACATTAACCAACCTATTGTAGTACCCGTGGCTACGGATGCTGTGGCAGTTCCAAAGTCTCTGGATGTTGTGAGCTTTAAAAATCTACATCGCCAGAACGGCTGTTGACAGGAAGACAGAGGCACTGTTTGTCCTGTATGCTTCCAACAAGATTGTTCATCCTGCTTCGAAACAGACCATTGCACGCTGGATTTGTAGTACGATTCAGCAAGCTCATTCTTCGGCTGGCCTACCGGTGCCGAAGTCAGTAAAGGCCCACTCTACCAGGAAGGTGGGCTCATCTTGGGCGGCTGCCCGAGGGGTCTCTGCACTTCAGCTTTGCCGAGCAGCTACCTGGTCGGGTTCAAACACTTTTGCTAAGTTTTACAAGTTTGACACCCTAGCTGAGGAGGACCTCATGTTTGCTCAATCTGTGCTGCAGAGTCGTCCGCACTCTCCCGCCCGGTCTGGAGCTTTGGTATAAACCCCATGGTCCTTTTGGAGTCCCCAGCATCCTCTAGGACGTAAGAGAAAATAGGATTTTGGTACCTACCGGTAAATCCTTTTCTCATAGTCCGTAGAGGATGCTGGGCGCCCATCCCAGTGCGGACTTTTACTTGCGGTGTATTCTTGCGGGTTAAATTAGTTTATACACGGGTTGTGTATTTATTGGTTTCAGCTTGTTGCTGTTGTTAATTCATACTGTTATCTGGTTTACTGTTACTCCGGTTTACTGTTACTCCGGTTTGTGGTGTGGGCTGGTATGTTGTAGTCCTTAGTTTAAACAAAAATTCTTTCCTCAAAATGTCCGTCTCTCCTGGGCACAGTTCCTATAACTGAGGTCTGGAGGAGGGGCATAGAGGGAGGAGCCAGTTCACACCCAGTTAAAATCTTTTCAGTGTGCCCAAGCTCCTGCGGATCCCGTCTATACCCCATGGTCCTCGTATTTGAATAGGGGGTGGGGCCTAACCGCCACAAATAACATAGACTTGCTTCACTAGGTCCCACCCCCTCCGCACTGACTGCGAATGTCTGTTGCTGTTTTTCCCATTCTGCCCACTTCACTAGGAAGTGGGCAGAATGCGGGAGAGTGTCTACTCTTGCAGGGGTGAAGGATCCAGGAGAGTAGGCAAGTATGCAGTACTGTACCTCTGTATGTAACTCTGAGCAGGGCCGGTTCTAGCCCTTGTGGCGCCCCGGGCGAAAATAGGGGCATGGCTTCATAACGGGGCGTGGTCATTGTGCCCCCATTAGTATTGCCCCTAGTTGTATTGCCCCAGTTTGTGCCCCCAGTAGTGTTTGTGTGGCTTTTAAAAATAAAATAAATTAATAAATACCATCCCCGTTCCAGATTCCCGACCGCTGCTGCCCTCCGTCTCTGGCCGCTGGCGCCGCTCCTCTGATCTATGGGAGAGACGTCATGACGTCTCTCCCATAGAACCGCATAGACACTAGAGGTCAATCATGACCCCTAGTGTCTAAGTGCCGCTCACACAATACCGTGCGGTGCATCGCGCACCACACAGCAGTACCGGCACGAGGAAGGCGGCTCCCTGGGCAACAGTACCATGTGCCCGTACCAAGATCCGCTACTGTCTGTGAGGAGTAGCAATGCGTAAGGAAACGTATTGCCGTTTGCAGCGCATGTGAATTAAGCTCTTAACCCATCTGTCTAATCAGTAGCGGATCTTGATACGGGCACACAGGACTTTTGCCCGTGGCGCCACCTTCTGGAGGGCGCCGGCGCCATCCGGAGGGCGCCGCACCATGGCAAGATCTGCTACTGTTTGGCAGTGCCCCCCGCCGTGAAGGGAACTAGACGCTATCCGTCTAGTTTCCCTTTGTGGAGAGGACCTTTGCTCTGCGGTGCGCGATGATGTCATTGCGCACCGCACAGCATTGTGGGACTGGCACAGACGCTAGGTGTCATAATTGACCTCTAGTGTCTATCTATGCTGTGCTATGGGAGAGATGTCATGACGTCTCTCCCATAGATCCAAGGAGCGGCGCTGGCGGAGGTCAGCAGCGGTCGGGAATCAGGAGCGGGGATAGTAAGTATTTCAATTTTTTTTTTTTTTATGTAAGCGGCGCTACTCTACAGGGGCACAACTCTTCAGGGGGCACAAATGGGGGCACAACTCTACAGGGGGCGTAACTGACCACGCCCCTGTATGAAGCCACGCCCCTATTTTCACCCGGGGCACCACAAGGGATACAACCGGCCCTGTGTCGACTGTTCCCTCTATCCCTACATATTTTTAGGATCCCTTATTCCACTAGTTTCAGTAGTTCATTTTCCCGCTAGTGCCTTATTTGTTCTAAGGACAGTGGTGTATGTGTTTTTTTTGTTTTGTTTTTTTCCCTCTGTGTCCTTCTCTCCATACATTATCTACTGTAGCAGTTGTCTGCATTTGTGCCCATATCTCCCTGTAACATCAGTACGTTTCATACATTGGGCTTAATTCAGACCTGTTCGCTGCTGTGTATTTTCGCACAGCAGCCGATCAGGTCTGAACTGAGCCGGCGCCGCAGTGCGCCGGCGCATACTATCCGACTGCTGTCTCAGCTCTGCGATTGCCTCTGCCTAATTGACAGGCAGAGGTGTTCGCTGGGCGGGAAGGGGCGGGCCGGAGGTGTTTGGCTGCCATGTAGGGGGCACGGTCCGGGCAACGTAGGTGTGCCCGCACCGTTGTGGGGGCGGGCCGTGGCGGCTGCGTGACATCACACGCAGCCGCTGCGACCCAACAGCGACGAGTAGCTCCTGCCAGCGCGCAGGAGCTGTGCTGGCAAGGAGCTACTCCTAAAATACAAAAGCATCGCCACTGTGCGATGCTTTTGTGCTTGGGGTTTGGGCCTGACATGCGGGGTGGACTAGCCCTGTGCTTGGGCGTCCCTCCGCATATCTGTGTGAGTGACCGTAGATGTGCTAAATTTAGCACATTTACGATCAGGTCCGAATTAGGCCATTATCGCCTCCTAGGTCATAAATCAGTTAGATTTCTCATGCGTCCTAGAGGATGCTGGGGTCCACTTCAGTACCATGGGGTATAGACTGTTTTGGCGCCCTGAGCAGCATGAACCAACTCTCACTGGCAAAAGGTAGCATACTTTGATTTTTTTCAGGGTCCTACACCCCGCCAGTATAAATATTGTATGTGAAGCCTGAGGGGAAGGGCGCCATTACAGGGGCGGAGCTTCTTCCTCAGGCAGCCAGCACCATTTCATCCCAGCGGCAGCAGGGGAAGACACGCTGATCCTCCTCTCCACGTCTGAACAAGTATCAGGGTGCAAAAAGGGGGGAGCGACTGTAATATTTAGGTGCTCAAACCTATTATTGACAATATATAAGCGCTTGAAAGGTCTCTGTATAAAAGACGATACACAGGGATTTTTTAATTTGGCTGTGAGCTGGCAATTCCTTTCTGTGTTCCTCTGACAGATTTTACTGTGGGTCTGTCTCCAGTAGCCCCCCGGAGTGTCTGTGGTGTGATTTTGCACGTGTGTGTGACATGTCTGAGGCAGGGAGCTCTTCCCCTGAGGAAGCCATTTTAGGGACACAAGTATGTAATGTGGTGGCGCTGCCGTCGCAGCAGAAGCCTGAGTGGGTGAAAGAATTACGTGATAGTGTGAGTCATATTAGTAAGAGATTAGATAGATCTGAGTCTCATGCAGAAAACTGGAGAAAATCCGTGGAAGACGTGATTTTTAATAATCCTACCTTTTCATCCACAGGGGACCCCTCTGGTTCCCAAAAAGGGTAATTCGCACAAGTAATACAGAATGATAGACACGGACTCTGATTCCTGTGTCGACACTAGTGATTCCAGGGGAATTGATCTAAAATTAGCAACAATCATGTATTGAATGATTTTTGCTATCAGGGAGGTGTTAAAGGTTACAGAGCCCCCTCCCTTACCACCTGATGTAACTCTACCTTCATCTTATGAACTGAACAGACTCTTCGAAGGAGTCTGGGCAAACCCTGAAAAGAAATTCCAGATTCCCAAAAGAATTTGGGCAGCTTATCCCTTTCCTGCAGAGGACAGGAAAAGGTGGGAGTCGCCTCCCATTTTAGACAGTGCCCTGTCATGGTTAACAAAAAAGGTGATTCTCCCTGCGCCTGGGACAGCTTCATTAAAGGAGTCGGCAGACCGCAAGTTAGAGACAACGTTGAAATCTATGTGACCAATGGGACATTACTCAGACGTACCATTGCGTGGGTGAGTAGTGCTATAGAAAAGTGGTCAGAAAACTTGTCAACAGACATTGACACTGTAGATAAAGATGAGATACTCCTAACGTTAGGTCATATCAAGGACGCTGCAGCTTACATGCTGGAAGCCATGAAAGATATTGGTCTCTTGGGATCAAGAGCCGCTACCATGGTGATTCCAGCACGTAGGGCGTTATGGATTCGCCAGTGGAATGCAGACGCAGACTCCAAAAGAAATATGGAGGCTCTCCTGTACAAGGGCGAGGCGTTGTTTGGGGAGCGTCTGGATGCCTTAGTTTCTGCGGCTACCGCAGGTAAGTCGACATTTCTGCCTTCTGCACCAGCGCCGGCAAAAAAGACACATCACTATCAGATGCAGTCCTTTCAGCCCAATAAATACAAAAAGGACAAAGGTTCCCCTTTCTTTGCAGGTAAAGGAAGGGGAAAAGGTAAAAAGTCCACCGCGTCTCCAGGATCACAGAAGCAGAAATCGGCCTCTGTCTCTGCAAAAACTTCAGCATGACGCTGGGGCTCCCTCGCGGGAGTCCGCTCAGGTGGGGGCGCGTCTGAAACTCTTCAGTCCAATTTGGGTTCAATCGGACCTGGACCCCTGGATCTTACGAATAGTGTCCCAGGGGTACAAGTTAGAGTTTCAAGACATTCCCCCTTGCCGATTTTTCAAATCAGCCTTACCAGCTTCTGTTCCAGACAAAACAGAGGTAACAGAAGCGATACAAAAATTATGTCCGGATCAAGTAATTGTCCTGGTTCCCTTGTCACAACAAGGAGAAGGGATTTATTCAAGCCTTTTTGTAGTACCGAAGCCGGATGGCTCTGTCAGACCGATTCTAAACCTGAAAGCACTGAATCTCTACCTAAAAAAAGTTCAAATTCAAGATGGAATCTCTAAGGGCAGTGATTTCCAGTCTGGAGGACAAGGAATTCATGGTGTCAGTGGACATAAAAGATGCCTACTTACATGTTCCAATCTATCCTCCACATCAAGCTTATTTGAGATTCGCAGTACAGGGTTGTCATTACCAATTTCTCTAACGTCCTAGTGGATGCTGGGGACTCCGTAAGGACCATGGGGAATAGACGGGCTCCGCAGGAGACATGGGCACTTTAAGAAAGAATTTAGATTCTGGTGTGCTCTGGCTCCTCCCTCTATGTCCCTCCTCCAGACCTCAATTTGAATCTGTGCCCGGACGAGCTGGGTGCTTTTCAGTGAGCTCTCCTGAGCTTGCTGTGAGAAAGTATTTTGTTAGGTTTTTTATTTTCAGGGAGCTCTGCTGGCAACAGACTCCCTGCAACGTGGGACAGAGGGGAGACGAGCAGCCCTACTCTCTGAAGCTAGGTCCTGCTTCTTAGGCTACTGGACACCATTAGCTCCAGAGGGATCGTACACAGGATCTCACCCTCGTCGTCCGATCCCAGAGCCGCGCCACCGCCCCCCTCGCAGAGCCGGAAGACCGAAGCCGTGTGAGTATGAGAAGCAAGAAGACTTCGAAATCGGCGGCAGAAGACTCCGGTCTTCACTGAGGTAACGCACAGCACTGCAGCTGTGCGCCATTGCTCCCACACACCTCACATTCTCCGGTCACTGGGCAGCATTTGGACCTTTTTTTGGCAAAAGTGAACATATATACAGTTGGGCACTGTATATATGTATGAGCCCCGCCAAGAAAATACATATTTAAGCGGGACAGAAGCCCGCCGTCGAGGGGGCGGGACTTCTTCCTCAGCACTCACCAGCGCCATTTTTTTCTCCACAGCTCCGCTGAGAGGAAGCTCCCCAGGCTCTCCCCTGCAGATACACTGTAGAAGAGGGTAAAAAGAGAGGGGGGGGACATAATTAGGCGCAAAAATCAATATAACAGCAGCTACTGGGTTTTTCATTAAGTTACTGTGTTATTCCTGGGTTTATAGCGCTGGGGTGTGTGCTGGCATACTCTCTCTGACTCTCCAAAGGGCCTTGTGGGGGAACTGTCTTCAAAAAGGGCATTCCCTGTGTGTGTGTGGTGTCGGTACGCTTGTGTCGACATGTTTGACGAGAGGCTATGTGGAAGCAGAGCGGGAGCAAATGAATGTGGTGTCTCCGCCGACACCTGATTGGATGGATATGTGGAAGGTTTTAAATGATAATGTTAATTCCTTGCATAAAAGGTTGGAAAAAGCTGAAGCCTCAGGACAGTCGGGGTCTCAGCCTGTGCCTGATCCTATGTCGCAGAGGCCGTCAGGGTCTCAGAAGCGCCCACTATCCCAAATTGTTGACACAGATACCGACATGGATTCTGACTCCAGTGTCGATTACGATGATGCAAAGTTGCAGCCTAAATTGGCTAAATCCATCCGTTATATGATTATAGCAATTAAGGATGTGTTGCACATCACAGAGGAAACCCCAGTCCCTGACCAGAGGGTTCATATGTATGGGGAAAAGAGGCAGGTGGTGACCTTTCCCCCTTCACACGAGCTAAATGAGTTATGTGAAAAGGCTTGGGAATCTCCAGATAAAAAACTGCAGATTTCCAAACGGATTCTTATGCCGTATCCTTTCCCGCCAACGGACAGGTTACGCTGGGAATCCTCCCCTAGGGTGGACAAAGCTTTAACACGCTTATCCAAGAAGGTAGCCCTGCCGTCACAGGATACAGCTACCCTCAAAGATGCTGCGGATAGAAAGCAGGAGGGTACCCTGAAGTCCATTTATACACATTCAGGTACCTTACTGAGGCCGGCGACCGCGTCGGCCTGGGTGTGTAGTGCTGTGGCAGCATGGACGGACACCTTGTCTGAGGAACTTGATACCTTAGACAAGGATACTATATTATTGACCCTGGGGCATATAAAAGACGCTGTCCTATATATGAGAGATGCTCAAAGAGACATTAGTCTACTGGGTTCTAGAATAAATGCTATGTCGATTTCTGCCAGAAGGGTCCTGTGGACTCTGCAATGGACAGGTGATGCCGACTCAAAAAGGCACATGGAGGTTTTACCTTACAAGGGTGAGGAATTGTTTGGGGAGGGTCTTTCGGACCTGGTCTCCACAGCTACTGCTAGAAAGTCAAATTTTTTGCCATATGTTTCCTCACAACCTAAGAGCACCGTATTACCAAATGCAGTCCTTTCGATCACAGAAAAGCAAGAAAGTCCGAGGTGCGTCCTTTCTTGGCAGGGGCAGAGGAAAGAAGCTGCACAACACAGCTAGTTCCCAGGAACAGAAGTCCTCCCCGGCTTCCACAAAATCCACTGCATGACGCTGGGGCTCCACAGGCGGAGCTAGGCCCGGTGGGGGCGCGTCTCTGAAATTTCAGCCACAAGTGGGTTCACTCCCAGTTGGATCCCTGGGCAATAGATATTGTGTCTCAGGGATACAAGCTGGAATTCGAAGAGATGCCCCCTCACCGATACCTCAAATCGGCCCTGCCAGCTTCCCCCTCGAGAGGGAAATAGTGTTAACTGCCATTCACAAATTGTATCTTCAACAGGTGGTGGTCAAGGTTCCCCTCCTTCAACAAGGAAGGGGTTATTATTCGACCATGTCTGTAGTACCGAAACCGGACAGTTCGGTCAGACCCATATTGAATTTAAAATCCCTGAACATGTACCTGAAAAGGTTCCGGTTCAAGATGGAATCGCTGAGAGCGGTCATCGCAAGCCTGGAAGGGGGGGATTTTATGGTGTCTCTGGACGTAAAGGATGCATACCTTCATGTCCCCATTTATCCACCTCATCAGGCGTACCTCAGATTTGTGGTACAGGATTGTCATTACCAATTTCAGACGTTGCCGTTTGGTCTCTCCACGGCTCCGAGAATATTTACCAAGGTAATGGCGGAAATGATGGTACTCCTGCGGAAGCAAGGGGTCACAATTATCCCATACTTGGACGATCTCCTCATAAAAGCGAGGTCAAGAGAGCAGTTGCTGATCAGCGTAGCACGTTCTCTGGAAGTGTTACGGCAACACGGCTGGATTCTAAATATTCCAAAGTCGCAGTTGATTCCTACGACTCGTCTGCCTTTCCTGGGCATGATTCTGGACACAGACCAGAAAAGGGTTTATCTCCCGATAGAGAGAGCTCAGGAACTCATGACACTGGTCAGGAACCTATTAAAACCAAAACAGTTGTCAGTGCATCACTGCACTCGAGTCCTGGGAAAGATAGTGGCATCATACAGGGCCATTCCCTTCGGCAGGTTCCATGCGAGGACCTTTCAATGGGACTTACTGGACAAATGGTCCGGATTACATCTTCAGATGCATCGGTTAATCACCCTATCCAACCAGGGCCAAGGTGTCTCTCCTGTGGTGGCTGCAGAGTGCTCACCTTCTCGAGGGCCGCAGATTCGGCATTCAGGACTGGGTCCTGGTGACCACGGATGCAAGCCTCCGAGGGTGGGGAGCAGTCACACAGGGAAGAAATTTCCAAGGTCTGTGGTCAAGTCAGGAGACTTGCCTTCACATCAACATCCTGGAACTAAGGGCCATATACAACGCCCTACGTCAAGCGGAGACCCTGCTTCGCGACCAACCGGTTCTGATACAGTCAGACAACATCACTGCTGTGGCTCATGTAAACCGACAGGGCGGCGCAAGGAGCAGGGTGGCAATGGCGGAAGCCACCAGAATTCTTCGCTGGGCGGAGAATCACGTAAGCGCACTGTCAGCAGTGTTCATCCCAGGAGTGGACAACTGGGAAGCAGACTTCCTCAGCAGGCACGACCTCCACCCGGGAGAGTGGGGACTTCATCAAGAAGTCTTCACGCAGATTGCAAGTCGGTGGGAACTGCCCCAGGTGGACATGATGGCATCCCGCCTCAACAAAAAGCTACAGAGGTATTGCGCCAGGTCAAGAGACCCTCAGGCGATAGCTGTGGATGCACTGGTGACACCTTGGGTGTTCCAGTCGGTCTAGGTATTTCCTCCTCTTCCTCTCATACCCAAGGTGCTGAGAATCGTAAGAAAAAGAGGAGTGAGAACAATACTCATTGTTCCGGATTGGCCAAGAAGGACTTGGTATCCAGATCTGCAAGAAATGCTCACAGAGGAACCGTGGCCTCTTCCTTTAAGACGGGACTTGGAACAGACAGGGCCCCTGTTGCAACAAGACTTACCGTGGCTGCGTTTGACGGCATGGCGGTTGAACGCCGGATCCTAGCAGAGAAAGGCATTCCGGATGAGGTTATTCCTACGCTGATAATGGCTAGGAAGGACGTGACAGCTCAACATTATAACCGTATATGGCGAAAATATGTTGCTTGGTGTGAGGCCAGGAATGCCCCTACGGAGGAATTCCAGCTGGGCCGTTTCCTTCACTTCCTACAGTCAGGAGTGACTTTGGGCCTGAAATTGGGGTCCATTAAGGTCCAGATTTCGGCCCTGTCCATTTTCTTTCAAAAAGAGCTGGCTTCTCTACCTGAAGTTCAGACGTTTGTAAAGGGAGTGCTGCATATTTAGCCCCCTTTTGTGCCTCCAGTGGCACCTTGGGATCTTAACGTGGTGTTGAGTTTCCTGAAATCCCACTGGTTTGAACCACTCAAAACGGTGGAATTGAAATCTCACGTGGAAGGTGGTCATGCTACTAGCCTTGGCTTCGGCTAGGCATGTGTCAGAATTGGCGGCTTTGTCACATAACCCTATCTGGTTTTCCATGCGGATAGAGCAGAATTGAGGACCCGTCCACAATTCCTGCCGAAAGTGGTTTCATCTTTTTATATAAACCAACCTATTGTGGTGCCTGTGGCTACTACTGACTTGGAGGATTCCGAGTTGCTTGATGTGGTCAGGGCTTTGAAGGTTTATGTAGCCAGAATGGCTAGGGTCAGGAAAACAGAGTCTTTGTTTATCCTGTATGCTTCCAACAAGCTTGGTGCTCCTGCTTCAAAGCAAACTATTGCTCGCTGCATCTGTAACACGATTCAGCAGGCTCATTCTGCGGCTGGATTGCCACTGCCAAAATCAGTTGAGGCCCATTCCACTAGGAAGGTGGGCTCTTCTTGGGTGGCTGCCCGAGGGGTCTCTGCATTACAGCTGTGCCGAGCAGCTACTTGGTCAGGTTCAAACACTTTTGCAAGGTTCTATAAGTTTGATACCCTGGCTGAGGAGGACCTTGTGTTTGCTCAATCGGTGCTGCAGAGTCATCCGCACTCTCCCGCCCGTTTGGGAGCTTTGGTATAATCCCCATGGTCCTTACGGAGTCCCCAGCATCCACTAGGACGTTAGAGAAAATAAGATTTTACTTACCGGTAAATCTATTTCTCGTAGTCCGTAGTGGATGCTGGGCGCCCGTCCCAAGTGCGGACTTCTTCTGCAATACTTGTATATAGTTATTGCTGCAATAAGGGTTATGTTATACAGGTTGAGTATCCCTTATCCAAAATGCTCGGGACCAGAGGTATTTTGGATATGGGATTTTTCCGTATTTTGGATTAATTGCATACCATAATGAGATATCATGGTGATGGGACCCAAGTCTAAGCACAGAATGTATTTGTTTCATATACACCTTCCACACACAGCCTGAAGGTCATTTTAGCCAATATTTTTGATAACTTTGTGCATTAAACTGTGTACATTCACACAATTAATTTGTTTCTTATACACACAGCCTGAAGGTCATTTAATACAATATTTTTAATAACTTTGTGTATTAAACAAAGTTTGTGTACATTGAGCCATCAAAAAACTAAAATTTCACTATCCCACTCTCACTCAAAAAAGTCCGTATTTCGGAATATTCCGTATTTCGGATATTTAGATATGGAATACTCAACCTGTAGTTGCATCAGGGTTGTACTGATGCTCTGTTGTTCATACTGTTGACTGGGTAAGTTTATCACAAGTTATACGGTGTGGCTGGTATGTATCTTGCCCTGGATTACCAAAATCCTTTCCTCTTACTGTCAGCTCTTCCGGGCACAGTTTCTCTAACTGAGGTCTGGAGGAGGGACATAGAGGGAGGAGCCAGAGCACACCAGAATCTAAATTATTTCTTAAAGTGCCCATGTCTCCTGCGGAGCCCGTCTATTCACCATGGTCCTTACGGAGTCCCCAGCATCCACTACGGACTACGAGAAATAGATTTACCGGTAAGTAAAATCTTATTTTCAAACATTACCGTTTGGGCTATCCACGACACCAAGGGTATTTACCAAGGTGATGGCGGAAATGATGGTTCTCCTTCGCAAACCAGGAGTAAAGATAATTCCTTACCTGACTGATCTCCTGATAAAGGCACGGTCCAGAGATAAGTTGGTGCAGAGCATTGCACTCTCCCTGACAGTGCTCCAGCAGCACGGTTGGATCATAAATTTTCCAAAGTCTCAATTGGAACCGACGAAGATTATCATTTCTAAATATGATACTGGACACAGAAGTACAGAGGGTATTTATTCCAGTAGAAAAAGCTCTGGAAATACAGAGGATGGTCAAACAAATTCTAAAACCAACAAGGGTGTCGATTCATCAATGCGTACGTTTGTTGGGCAAGATGGTAGCAGCCTACGAGGCTCTACAGTTCGGCCGATTCCATGCCAGAGTATTCCAGTGGGACCTACTGGACAAGTGGTCCAGATCGCATCTACACATGCATCAGAGGATAATCATGTTGACAAAAGCCAGAATTTCACTCCTGTGGTGGCTACACAGTTCTCGCCTCCTACAGGGACGCAGGTTCGGGATTCAAGACTGGATCCTGGTGACCACTGATGCAAGTCTCCGAGGCTGGGGAGCAGTCACGCAAGGGGAAAACTTCCAAGTAAGATAAGTCAAGAAGCCTGTCTTCACATAAACTTTCTGGAGTTAAGAGCCATTTACAATGGCCTTCTACAAGCGGTGCATCTTCTTCAAGATCAACCCATACAGATCCAGTCGGACAATGTAACAGCAGTGGCGTACATAAACCGTCAGGGCGGAACGAAAAGCAGAGCGGCAATGGCAGAGGGGATAAAGATACTCCTCTGGGCAGAAAGACATGCAAGAGCTCTGTAGCAATTTTCATTCCAGGAGTGGACAACTGGGAAGCGGACTTCCTCAGCAGACACTATCTCCACCCAGGAGAATGGGGCCTCCACCAAGAAATCGTCGCAGAGGTGACAGGACGTTTGGGAGTTCCTCAAGTAGACATGATGGCATCTCGTCTCAACAAGAAGCTTCAGAGATATTATTCCAGGTCGAGAGACCCGCAAGCAATAGCAGTGGATGCACTAGTGACCCAGTGGGTGTTTCGGTCGGTGTATGTGTTCCCTCCACTTCCACTAATACCAAAAGTTCTCAAGATAATAAGAACAAGGGTTCGAGCGATCCTCATTGTCCCAGACTGGCCAAGGAGGACTTGGTATCCAGATCTTCAGGAGTTAATCATAGAAGATCCTCAGCCTCTTCCTCTTCACGAGGACCTGCTTCGGCAGGGGCCGTGCGTGTATCAAGACTTACCGCGGCTACGTTTGAAGGCATGGCTGTTGTACGCCGGATCCTAGCCCAAAAGGGTATTCCCAAGGAAGTCATTCCCACGCTTATTCAGGCCAGGAAAGGAGTAACGTCTAAACATTACCACCGTATTTGGAGAAAATGTGTGTCTTGGTGTGAAACCAAGAAGGGTCCAACGGAAGAATTTCAGTTAGGACGTTTCCTCCAATTTCTTCAGGCAGGTGTGGATGCAGGCTTAAGATTGGGTTCAATCAAGGTCCAAATTTCGGCTTTGTCCATTTTCTTTCAGAAACAATTGGCTTCTCTTCCTGAAGTTCAGACGTTTGTGAAGGGGGTTCTGCACATCCAACCTCCTTTTGTGCCTCCTACGGCACCATGGGATCTTAATGTGATGTTACAGTTCCTTAAATCAGATTGGTTTGAACCTCTCCAAGAGGTCGAAGTACAGTTTCTCACTTGGAAAGTGGTCATGCTGTTGGCCTTGGCATCCGCAAGGCGGGTGTCTGAGTTAGGGGCCTTGTCTCACAAGAGCCTTTATTTGATCTTCCATGAAGATAGGGCTGAGCTAAGAACTCGTGAGCAATTTCTTCCAAAGGTGGTTTCTTCTTTCCATGTGAATCAACCTATTGTGGTGCCAGTGGCTACTGACACTTCAGCTATTTCGAAGTCTCTGGATGTGGTCAGAGCTTTGAGAATTTATGTCACGAGAACAGCTCGGATAAAGAAAACGGAGGCACTGTTTTGTCCTGTATGTTCCCAACAAGTTTGGGTGCCCTGCTTCTAAGCAGACTATTGCGCGCTGGATCAGATGCACGATTCAGCACGCTCATTCCACGGCAGGATTGCCGTTACCGAATTCGGTGAATGCCCATTCTACAAGGGTGGGTGCCTCTAGGGGCGGCTGCCCGGGGGGTCTCGGCATTGCAGCTTTGCTGAGCTGCTACTTGGTTGGTGCAAACACATTTGCAAAGTTTTACAAGTTTGACACCTTGGCCGCTGATGACCTAAAGTTTGGTCAGTCGGTTCTGCAGGAACATCCGCACTCTCCCGCCAGTACTGGAGCTTTGGTATAACCCCATGGTACTGAAGTGGACCCCAGCATCCTCTAGGACGTATGAGAAAACAGGATTTTAATAACTACTGGTAAAATCCTTTTCTGCTAGGCGCATAGAGGGAGGAGCCAGTTCATCCATTGAAAGTCTTAAAGTGCCCATGGCTCCTGCAGAACAGTCTATACCCCATGGTACTGAAGTGGACCCCAGCATCCTCTACTGACTAGGAGAAAAGGATTTACCGGTAGGTATTAAAATCCTGTTTTTTTTTTTTTTTTGTTTTTTTTTGTTTGTTGTTTTTTTTCCTCTTTAATCCTCAGATTCAATTTCCTAATCTTTCAATTCTGAATCCCTATTCATAATTCCACCATCTCATTTGCATGTCCATTTTCTTGCTGCTGTTTGAGAAACATACAATTTTGTTAGTAATTCCTTGTATTTGCATACCTAAAAATTTCTTCTATCGTCACTTTGATTCATACAAGTATTTGGCAGACCATATTTGATTAACTTTACAGTACATTCACTCTATGAACCATCAATTTTCCTTTATTTGATATGTATATGCAGTTTCCAAGCCTTCCAGTTCAAAAATATCCTCTTAAAATCGTTGCTGTAAGGGACGGCCGGCAGCTATTCCAATATTGCTATTTATTTTCTGGCTGAATCTTTATTCAGGCTGCTTGTAACAAACTTGAGTTGCCCAAATGTTTAAGTGCATTCATTTGTTACATTTGTTCTTATTAAGGCCTCTCCTCCAATAAAATAATGGTTTCAGTATTTAAGTAGGTATGTTTATTTAGTTATTCTTCTATCCTCTTACCTGTACCAATTATTTAGAACATACTTGGGCTACTAACAGGGCGTAGCCAGAACTTTGTGTGCCCCATAGCAACATTTTGTAGGGGTCCTTGTCCCAATGCTTCTAGAGACACCTCTCAGCAGCAGTTATTAATTTTATACCCATAATAGTGCCCTAGTCAATGTTATATCCCACAGTAGTGTCCTAGTCTATGTTATGAACCATAGTAGTGCTATAGTTCCCATTATGTCACATAGCAGGGATGCCAGCACACGTTATGCAACACACACAATCAACAATTCACATTCTAACATTCAGTGGCCGGAGTTCATATTATGCTACACTATAGTGCCACATTACAGTACCTCAGTTCACATTATGTAACATTATCCAGTTAAATTTCATACCATATTACAATGAGCAGGTCCAGGGGCATAACTTAATATACTGTATTTGTAGGCTCCAAGGCAAAAGTTTATAAGAGCCCCTTTGTACCACCCAATGGTGAAAAATATGTATAACACATGTGACAGTTAAGGCGGGCCCCTCTCGGCTCTGGGCCCCATAGCAGCTGTACTCTCTGCACCTATGCCCTTGGCTTCTAATCTCATTCTTCGCAGCCTTTGAAAGGTCACAATATTTCTGCTGATATATCACTAGTTACCAGTCCGTCAAAATGACGGAAAAAAATAATAATGTCAGCAGCTGAACGCACCCGACTGGAGCAACACCTGAATGGCTACATCTAGTGGCCGCTGATGTGCAAAACACTTGAATTTCCCCCATAGAGGTGAGGAGCAGCGTTAGCCTTTTATTAATTATGTGAATATAAATTCAGGCACAGATGCAGCATTCTTAAATGAAGTAAATGTGACCACCACACTCGAATGCTTGTGTAGTAAAGAGGGTGCTGACATGGCTAATATAATGGGATCTAAAACTATTACTTTATGCTGAGAAGTGTTCTTTTTGGAGGAAGGATTCTCCCCACTCATGACTATGGCCCTCATTCCGAGTTGATCGCACGTAGCAACTTTTTGCTGCTCGTGCAATCAACTTGACGCCGCCTATGGGGGAGTGTATTTTAGCATAGCAGGGCTGCGATCGCTTGTGCAGTCCTGCTATGCTAAAAAAGTTTCCTGCAAAACAAGACTAGGGTCAGACTTACTTACCCTGTGCGACGGATCCAGCGACGAAGGTCCCGGGATTGACGTCGGACATCCACCCTACAAATGCCTGGACACGCCTGCATTCGAATCTTCACGCCCGGAAAACGGTGAGTATCTGCCCAGGAACGCCTCTCCGCTGTCAATCTTCTTGCGATCGCGCTAGCGATCACTTTCTTCTCTCTTGTCCTTGCCAGGCGATGGCTGGCGCTGGGCAATGACGCGTGGATGCGCAGTTCCGACCCGTTCGCACTGCAGTGAAGAACCGCTGCGTGCAAACGGGTCGGAATGACCCCCTATGTTCTAGAGAGCACAGCAGCATTTTCCTGGTGTATGATGTGATGAGTTGGAGCCAGAGCCATAACAAGACATTTTCTCTGACGTCCTAGTGGATGCTGGGAACTCCGTAAGGACCATGGGAATAGACGGGCTCCGCAGGAGACTGGGCACTCTAAAAGAAAGATTAGGTACTATCTGGTGTGCACTGGCTCCTCCCTCTATGCCCCTCCTCCAGACCTCAGTTAGAATCTGTGCCCGGCCAGAGCTGGGTGCTCCTAGTGGGCTCTCCTGAGCTTGCTAGAAAAAGTATTTGTTAGGTTTTTTATTTTCAGTGAGATCTGCTGGCAACAGACTCACTGCTACATGGGACTGAGGGGAGAGAAGCAAACCTACCTGCTTGTGCTTCTTAGGCTACTGGACACCATTAGCTCCAGAGGGTTCGAACACAGGGCCTGACCTCGATCGTCCGTTCCCGGAGCCGCGCCGCCGTCCCCCTTGCAGTGCCAGAAGACAGAACACATTATGGCAGAGAGACCCCCTGCCCATCATTCCTCCTCATTTTCTTCCCTACAGGTGTAGTGTCAGTGAAAAAGAGTGTGTGTATGTGTCTTGCCCCCTACTCGCAGTGCATGTGTACCTCACAGCATCCTTGTCTGAAGCACTGCAGCAGTGTACTTCCTGCTCTGGGATCCAGGAGTACACTTCCCATACTGCAGGACACACCAAGGGGGGCAGACGGTGCACCCACATTAAAACTGCAGTGTTCAACGCACTGTTTGCACTACCCTGGCTGGGGCAAACCAAAGGGGGAGAATTGGATAGTGGAAAAGGCAACAATGCTTGACGGCAGTGCGTAATAGTGCAGTGTAACTGATGTGGGATGCCTGTGGTGTCTTACACTTCTGTTTAATGGTTATAATACGTCAAACTTGTTAATAAGGAGTTGAACAAATGGCCTATCGGAGCCTTTTTGTGTTATTTTCTACATCCTTATTAACATGTGCTTATCTTATATAATGTCTTCTAACATGAATAATAGAGAGCTTCTGACTATAATAAGTGAATTTATGCCCAAGCATATAAACCTAACCTCTTGGTTGCTTGGCGTCCTTTCTGGTAAACATGTCGGGAAACTATCAAGAGGCCACAACATTGGGGAATACTGTACTTGCTAAGGAGAGATTTATTTATTTTTCCTCCAGCCACGCACAACTTCGTATGGGAATCTGTCTGTTATTTTTACCTCTTATTTAATTTCTTGCTTCAGAGTCCACACATACTGAGACTGGGCAGGTTATGTACACAACCTGTTCAATTATGAGACCCCACAACACCCATTTATGAATCCTGGCTGTCATACTGTAATTGGTAATGTTCTGGTGAGCCTATCTGGCACTGTCTTTTAAAATGCCAATACATGGAATGCTTATTTGTGCTTGCCAGTTCTATCAATGAAATATGACTTAAGGCCCGTACACACTGGTCGATGTATCGGCCGTTCTCTTGAACGGCCGATACATCGCGGGTCCGTCGGCCAGTGTGTACGGGCGATACGTCTGTGAACTCCGTCGTTCACAGACGTATCGCGTCGGCCGCGCAGCACAGCCGACAGCCAATATATCTAACGATATATTGGCCCGTCGCTGTGTGTGTACGGGGCGGTCGTCCGACCGCCCGTACACATGCTGCGGCGGCCGGCGGTGATTGACAGGTGAACTGGGCGGGCGCGAGCGCCCGCCCAGTTCATGACGTCAGTCCCCCGACGGATCGGGCTGTGTGTATGCACAACACACTGCCCGATCCGTACATAGATATATCTGCAGATCAATTGATCTGCAGATATATCTAATAGTGTGTACCCACCTTTACTGTACATGACCAATGTAACCATACAGAATTGTAATGGATCATACAGCAGTTGAAGTTTATTTACAGTATTGCTACATTTTTTATTTTTTTTATTTTATATACCACTTTAAAACATATATTAAATGGTGGTTTGTTTAGTCTGCAGTTAGACACTCTACAGTGTTTGCATGTTGGTTTTCTTTGTTTCTTACAGAACATCTAATTACCATTGTGTGGGAATCATTGCACCTCTTCTTGCTAATTATCTGTAACTACATCAGATTGTTCCTGTATCTAGAAGACTGCATTCAATATAATACTGTCATACACTATTTCCTGGGCCAGGAACCAAGTTTGTTATTGCTTTTGAATTTGTGGCAATATACTTATAATCAGGCAGTTTGAAACCATTCTGTAGTATTAATCCATGTTTCTGCAGCGGGGTACACTGGGATTCCACAGGGAATACATCGGGTGTAGAGTTGTATCTTTATCCGAGTCACCAACGGGCTAAGTTTTGACTGTTCCCAGGATGCATTGCACCGCCTCCTCTATAACACCCTCCTCCAGGCACTGGAGCTCAATTTGTAAGTTGGTGTCAGTAACAGGTGGGGCTGCGCTAGGCAGCCCTGAAAAGAGGTGTGTGGGGTTTTTTTTTGTGTTTTTTTTTTTGTTTTTTTTTTTTAAGAAGACTTCAAAGGCCGCAGCACTATTTATGTCAGTCTGACATTCTGTGCTGCTGCTCCAACACCTCCCCAGCAGCGCTACATACTCCTGCGGCCGGGTACTTGCAGCGGAGGCGCACCGGTCATCAGGCACACCACCGCTGACGCTCTCCAGGGTTGCGTGGCTGCACATCAGGGAGGAGGTAAGAGGGTCACCCAGGTGGGATCCGCTGGTTAATTGCTCCGCTGGCTTGGACACTGTACTGCACAGGGACCCCACTATATCCACCAGGGCAAGGGGGAGCACAGGTCTGATTTACTAAAATCCGTTTTATATAGGCGACACAGTACCCGGTGGTGAGGACCAGCATAGGGGATAAGGGGCTGACCTGTAGCCCCTCCACAAGCTCCGGGCACCATCTACTGCTGGCGTTCCCGCCCTGGAGCTGCATTTCACTCTCCCTCACTCCCTGACACAGATTTTGGTGCCATGTTCAGTACTAGCTGGGCTGATCTCTGGGACTGCAGGGCTCTCTCTCCTCTGTAAAGCCGCCTGCCTCATAAGCGCTGTGCATTTACAGGCACTTAAGTAAGTCTACATGTCATTTTAAATAGCATTACACTTGTTCTTAACTAACACTATCTGAATATTTAGTAAAAGTATTCTGTGATCTACATCCAGTATCTACTGTGCCTTGTTATATCTATACTCGTACATATTTATATGTAGTTTTACTAGTCCAGTGCAGTTTTATTGTTTATATGTAATAACTTCTGCATTGTACATGTGACTGAGTGTGCCTGTTGCTGTTGTGTGGGATTCCATTGTGTGTGTGTGTGTATTATATTGTGTTGCGCAAAATATTTGATTTTGATATTTTTCCTGCGTTTTCCAGTCACCACATACCGCTTAAATCCTCTGGTTTGTGTCCTGGATTTACCTGAGGGGGACGTTTTAGCTGCTGGTTCAGGCGCCATACACCCAGTCAGCCTGCAGCACCTGTGGCCAATCAGGATCCACCTTGGGCAGTGTTCAAGTATGCTGAATACACTTGTGACACGTTTTGCGCCCCCTGTGGGACCTCCTGTGCAATTGCAGCCACATATTGTCCCTATATTTTATCCACCCTGGGTGGATACTCTGTCTACCCAATTACAACAATTAAACCAATCTTTGGTTAGACAAAAGTCTACCACACGCCCCTCTGGGGCCAAGGGGTCCTCTTAACGGGCCATCTCTTCCTCACAATCCACTCTTATTTCAGATAATTCTTCCGATGAGTATGGGGAATATACTGATCCGTCAGACACTGATACAGTTCTTTTGATGGGGAATCTACAACCCATGTTGATATTCCTGACCTAGTGGAGGCTATTAAACTAATTCTTCAAATGGATGATGACATTGAGCCTACTACTGCGCCTAAAACCTGATAAGTTCAAATGTCAGAAGGTTGCTAAAGTAGTCTTTCCACATTCTGACCATTTAATTGACATACATCAGGAATTTGGGTCGTCTACAGGAAAGACCTTTTTCCTGTCTAAAAAGATGCTAGCTCGTTAACTTATCCCTGCGGAGTTGAGTTACAAATGGGAAACTCCACCACCGGATGGACACTCGCGTCGCCCGTCTTGTGGTGTCATCTGCTCTGCCTGTCACCACTGTCGCCTCACTGAAGGAACCAATGGATAAGCGTGTGGAGGGATGCCTAGAGTCTATTTACTCTCTCTTACTGGTGCGGTACATAGACCACTATGGCAGCCTCCTGGCTGCGAAAGGAATTGAGGATTGGGTTCAGGCAATTGAGGATGAGCTGCCTCAGGATTTTTCGGACACTGCAAGACAATATCTGTCTTATATTACCACAGCCTCCCACTATATTCAGGAGGTGGTCTCTGATACAGGTGTAATGGCGGCCAAGGCATCTACTACGTCTATCCTGGCTTGCCGAATTCTGTGGTTGAGGTCCTGGAAGGTGGACCTGGACTCCAAAAAGACCTTGGAGGTGCTCCCTTTTAAGGGAGACCTTCTATTTGGGGAGGATCTGAACAAGATTGTAACTGACTTGACGACTACGTTTCTCCCAAATACTAATCCTTCTGCTCCCAAGGCTAAGAGTACCACCTTTCGTTCCTTTCGACCTCCAGGGAAAGCAAAGGGTCAGGCGTATCCGCGACAGGCTCGTGCTTTCAAAACCACTAAGCCCAAATCTAAACAATCCTGGGCCGCCCGTCAGCCTGCTTCCAAACAAGGCAAGGCTGCTGCATGAATGGGCTGGCCTCCCCCTGGGGAAACGCAGGTGGGAGGCTACTTCTGCAGTTCGCCTAGACTTGGTTAAAGACCACTTCGGACGCCTGGGTGCGGGAAGTTGTCTCTCACTGGTACACAATCTTTCAAGAGACGTCCCCCTCACTAGTTTTGCACAACGGTTATCCCTGCAGATCTGTTAAAAGCGCGAGCTCTACACTTGGTTGTACAATCACGTTTTGCCGGTACCTCTGTTTCAGAGAGGCAGGGGATACTATTTGTCCCTGTTTCTGGTTCCGAAGCCAAATGGGTTCTTCCGGCTCATACTCAACCTCCAAATCATTGAACAAGTTTGAGAGTATCCAAATTCCGTATGGAAACTCTGGACATACAGGATGCTTACCTGCACATACCTATTGCCATGTCGCATCAGCAGTATCTGTGGTTTGCTATTGGCAACCTACAGTATCCATTCCAGGCCCTGCCTTTTGGATTGGCTATGGCCCCTCGGATCTTCACCAAGGTCATGGCTGTGATGATGGCTCTTCTCCGCTGTCAGGGAATCTGGATCCTGCCGTATCTGGACGACTTGCTGATCCTGGCGAACTCCCAAGAGGTTCTCCTCAGTCAACTGGAACAGACTGTCCAATTCCTAAAGCCCACGGGTGGCTCATCAACTGGAAAAAGTCCTCGCTGGTCCCTGCTCGGAGCATGGTGCACCTGGGGGCACTACTGGACACCCAGACAACGATTGTTTTTGTTTCCAGAGAAAGTCTTAACTTCAGAACAGGATCAGATATTTCCCCTCTCACCCAAGAGTGACGATACACTCAGCGATGCAAGTACTAGGCCTCATGGTGTCTGCTTTCGACATGGTAGAGTACGCTTCATTTCATTCCCACCCTCTGCAGAGGTAAATCCTTTTCCAAGTGGGATGGCCTTCCTCATCGGATCAGGTCTCCCATGGTCTCCTTGACTCCTGAGGTTGAGCAGGGGCCGTCACTTCTGGATCTCCTCCAACTGGTTCCTCCGGACAACGGATGCCAGTCTGCGGGGTTGGGGTGCGGTTTTGGAGCAACACTCTCTCTCCAGGGTCATTGGACCAGGGAGGAATCTCTCCTCCCGATAAACATTCTGGAATTGCGGGCAGTGTTCAATGCGTTGACACTGGCCCTGCCTCTAGTACAGAACAGGCCTGGTCAAGTACAATCGGACAACGCCACCACGGTGGTGTACATAAATCATCAAGGCACTCGAAGCCACATGGCAATGCTGGAAGTATCAAAAATTCTCCGTTGGGCGGAATGCCATCTGCCAGCAATATTGGTAGTGTTCATCCCCGGAGTCCTCAACTGGGAAGCGGATTTCGTCAGGATGTTCACGCCGGAGAGTGGAGTCTTCATCCGGAAGTCTTTCAACTCCTAGTGGATAAGTGGGGCCTACCAGATGTAGACCTGATGGCGTCTCAACACAATCGCAAGGTTCTGGTCTTCATATCAAGGACAAGGGATCTTCAAGCAGCATTCGTGGACGCACTGGCAATTCCATGGACCTTTTGGCTGCCATACATGTTCCCTCCAGTGTCACTCTTGCCCAGGGTACTACAGAAGTTCAAGCAAGAAAGAGGAATACTACTTCTAGTCGCTCCAGCGTGGCCCAGACGGCACTGGTTCTCAGACATTCAGGGTCTATCGATAGAGCGTTCTCTTCTACTTCCTCAACGCCCAGACCTCCTCGTTCAGGGCCCTTGTGTCTATCCGGATCTGGCCAGACTGGCTTTGACGGCGTGGCTCTTGAAGCTTCACTCCTGAGGGCCAAGGGATTCTCTGAAGCGGTTATTCAAACTATGTTGAAGGCCCGCAAAACGGCTTCTGCACGGATTTATTACAGGGTCTGGAACTCTTACGTCACATGGTGTGCTGCTAAGAATTATGATGCCTATTCGTTCAGAACTTCTTCTAGGCTTTTGGCTTTTCTGCAACAAGGCCTAGATTTAGGCCTTCGTCTGGCCTCCCTCAAGATTCATATATCTGCCTCCTTGGTGTGGTTTCAGAGGAAAATTTTGTCTATTCCTGACATTCATACTTTCACTCTGGTGTTTTACGGATTCAACCTCTTTATGTCCCTCCTGTGGCTCCATGGGATCTGTCGGTTGTCTTAAATGCCCTGCAAGAGTCTCCATTTGAACCTCTTGAGTCTGTGGATCTTAAATGTCTTACACTTAAGGTCGTGTTTCTGCTGGCTATTGGCTCTGCTAGGAGGGTGTTGGACTTAGGAGCTTTGTCCTGTCGTCCACCCTTTCTGATTTTTCACCGTGACCGGGCAATTCTTCGAACTCGCCCTGGTTATCTACCTAAAGAAGGTGGTATCATCTTTTCATCTTAACCAGGAGAGTGTGGTCCCGGCCTTTATCTCTCCTGGTTTGTCCTCCAAAGAGCGATCTTTGGATGTGGTAAGGGCTCCCCGTATTTTTGTAGAGAGGACTGCCTCAGGAGGTCAGATACCCTTTTTGTACTTTTTTAGTTCCACAAACGTGGCTGTCCTGCAAATAAGCAAACCTTGGCCAGATGGATTAGAATGGTGATTGCACAAGCCTATGCGCAGGCTGGACTCCCAGCTCCTGTTGCTATTAAAGCCCATTCTACTCGGTCTGTTGGACCTTCTTGGGCGGCCCGCCGAGGCGCGTCCGCTGAACAATTGTGCAAGTTGGCTACCGTCTTTTATCTGCTACTGCATTGGACTGGTTAACGAAACTGAGCTCCAGTGCCTGGAGGCGGGGTTATAAAGGAGGCGGCTCAATGCATCCTAGGAACAGTCAAAGCTTTAGCCTGTTGGTGCCTTGGATCAAGATCCAACTCTACACCCCGATGTATACCCTGTGGAATCCAGTGTACCTCGCAGAAAGAGATTTAACCACAGTAAGTCTACCATAAATCTTTTTTATTATTGAATGGAGATATACTTCTATTGATCTGCGCTACTCGCTCTTTTTTAAGTAGGTGAAAGAAATGGTGAGCTTTATTCCTACGTTTTGGGTACATGAAACACAGGAATAAAGCTCACAATTTTTTTTTATTTTTTTTTTAACCTCCTTGAAAGACTCTGAATGCCTCCGATCAATACATTATACACGTGGGTTTTTGTAATCCTAAATGGAGAGCACTAGAGCAATTTAACCACATGAATTCATAAGCAAGTACCAGAATCTATGATTTAATAGCCTTCTCATTTTCAAAGTGTTAAGTTCCTATGCTTAGACTATCTGAACCATATTCACACTGGCCCATGGCATGAATACCTAAGGCAAACCAGTTGTGAAATACCTAATAATGACTGCCACAAGGATCATTAATTGCCATGACAACTGTTCCTGCATGTTCACACTCAGTTGAGCCCATGACTGGGAAGTCTAAAATGTTGATTCATTTGACTGAACAGGCTGGATCATTAGTCATTGGATGCTTATCCTGGCAGTATAGAGTAAGCTATTCTTCTGCAGTTTCTAAGGAACACAGACTGAGTAATAATCACCATGTCGCTGGTTAAAAATATTCTTATTCATAAGTGCTAATTTTATATCTGTGAAGGGAGAGTGGGGCAGAGGAAAGGTAGTGGGGGGGGGGGTGTTCATTGGGGGTCCAGTTTTATACAACTTTTGCCTCATTCACTATCCATGTCAAACTATTACCTTTTAGTAAACTTGTGGCGACCGGATGAATTTCACCAAATTTGGGTTAACAATGTTTAAAAACACAACAATTTTTTTTTTTATTTATGTCTGACTTTTGACCCTGTAGACCATATGGTGTCTACCTAATGACTGTCTATCTTTTAACACTGTATCTGCTATATCACACCTGTTAATTGCTAAAGGATCAGGCAATCAGAATTTAAATTGCACAAATTATACTGATCCTTTATTAGAAAATAACAAAGTGTTTTCTATTACAGCCAAAAAAATGTATGAACAAATTAATTTTGTTTGAAATGTCTTATCCAGCTAAGTGGTCAATTCAGTTAGATGCAAATGGTGTGGAAATTCCGCCAATGGCACTGTGGAATTTTGTGCACAGCCCTATGGCCGCACTTGCTTGCTTACGCAACTGTTGCATCAAAACGACCCCCCACCCCCTAGGAGTAAGTTATTATCTTGTCTTTAAAGAACAGCATTTGCACCCTTATATAAAACAATTAACATACTTTCAACAGGGAAATTATATTGGAAGAGAAAGCAAACCGATCCAGAGTTTCTTGGGTAACTTTTTTATAGGGCTGTGAGCAAAATTCCACAAGTCTGGAGGTACTGTAAGAGCAGTATATAGCCGCACTTCCTCACCCTCTTAGGGCTGTAACACACACTCCGGTTTTTCCCGGATGGCAAAAAGCCGAACAAACTTTGTCCGGCTTTTTGCCATCCGGGAGAAACCGGCAGTGTCTGTCACACAGGACGGCTTTGAGCCGTGTGTGATGCTGTGCGCATGCGCAGCATCAGACACGGCTTCAGAATAAAACGTTGTGTGTGTGAAAGCTCCCCTTCACACACATGGTTTACTGGCTCCAAAGACGGCCCGGCGGCCGCCCGGCCGCCGGACCTTCCAGTGGTGAGACCCGGCTGCAACCCGGCAGCCGGGGCCGTGCAGTGTGAAGGGACCCTAGACCTCACACTGTTAACTACAATGCCGGCACGGGAAAAAGCCGTCCGGCTTTTTCCCGGCCGGCAAAAGCCGGGTAGTGTGTTTCAGCACTTAGGGAACGCATGGCTGACAGGATTGACCCCTTAAAGTGATCCATGGGAGAATAAGTGATGAGCAATGAGAGCCACATACTTGCATGTGTGACTTATCGCTTGGTTACACAATGAGGGGGTAATATGTTGTTTCTTATTTGCAGATTGGTTCCACCATGCTCCTTTGAAACAAACTGAGAAGACTGACAAGGATGATCTTCCTCCTACATCACAAATTCCAGGTTTGAGTGATCTTGCAGAACCTCATAATGAGTTAATGAATGAAAGCCGGAGACATTGGATTAAGGATACAGATTCTGATTATGTCAAGCTGGCCAAACAAGGAGGCAGACCAGGTAAAGACATGTGTGGAGGGTGCAGGGGATGCTACTGCTATAAGGCCCAGCCGCTTGGAGGAGGGTGGGGGGGGCAAGGTCCAGCAAGCAATCCCACTGATTATTTTATTTATTTTTATAAGTAGTGCACCGCCTCCGAGCCCCCGGCTCAGCAGTTTACTTCCTGTTAGCTGTGGGTGGGGTGGGGGGTGTCAACGGTAGTCGGACTGTACAGAGCAGTGTGTACCTGAAGCCGCTTGGCGCCTACTGTACAGAAAGCTTTTCGAGTCCGGAAGTATACAGTGTGGCTGGTGGATGACTCAGTGAGTGCTGTCCAGTCCCGCTGACACAGTGACTAGTTTGGTCGGGAAGCAGGGTGATATATGCCCTCTGAGCCTGTACAATTGAAAGCATTTGGGGCCATTCTGCTTCCTCGGCTAAAGTAGACACGGCAAGCAGCAGCCTCCCTGTGCATCTAGCGTACCTCCTCCTCCCTTCGTGTGCCTACAACCAGGGTAACTGGGCTCCGAGTACACGGCCTATCGCTGGGCTGTAAGCAGTGAGTCACTGCCCCAGTGCGGCATACTGCGCTGTGTGTCTCAGTAGGGATGGACATCGAAATTCGATGTTTACCAACCATCTGTTTTTGTTTTGATGGTAGTGATTTTTCAATTCGCTTGTGGCCTTCTGATGGTTTGCCACTATCGATGATGATCATTCGATAGTGTTCTGATGGTGGCCCTTTTTTATTTTTATTCATGATAGCTACGCCTCCCCCAACTCCTTCCAAGCTGCTGTTTCTACATCATGGAGTCTTTATGGGTTTGTTGGAGGCTGTCTCTGACTCGGCCTTCCTCAGACGTGGCCCTGCTCAGTCCCCTCACTCCCTCCCCTCTCTAGGCTACTGCTATGCAACAGGGCACATTGGCTCTGTCTCAGAGAGCCAATCAGAGCTAGCAATCAGAGTGCATCCTTTGTCCTGCAGCAGTCACTCACACAGCAGAGCAGTGCAGCAGTGGCAGTCTCTCTACTCCTCACTGCCTAGCTGTACTGGATTCACTTCAGCAGCCTTCCCACCTGCATTCTGGACTGTATTTATAGTGTACCCTCCAGTCTCCACAGCAGAGCAGCGATGCTAGTTACACTAGTATGTCTGTTGCTTCAGGCTCTGCCCCAATCCTGCCTCTAGTCATGCCCCAATCCTGCCCCCTAGTCACACCCCGATCTAACCCCCTGTCAACCGCACTGCTTGGACGGGTCCGCCTCCTGCCCCTGCAGCCTTCAAGTCACAAGTCTAGAGATGAGCCTCAGCATGATGTAAGGAGCGTTGTGGCATACCATGAAATGTTAGTGATAAAAGAGCAGGATATTATGGCATATAATATCCATGATATATATATATATATATATAATATTGTGTGGGGAGGGGGTGATTGGCATAAAGTGTATATGGGGTGGGGGGATGAAAAGCATACAGGATATAAGGACTTGGGGAGAGGGTGATAGGCATGAGGTATATAGGTCTGTGTGTGCGGGGGTGCGAGCAAAGTACAACGGGGGATCATTTAACAAAATATATATATATTTTGTATACTCTCCTTATATATCACTCGGCAGACATTTCTCATGAAAAGAGCTGTCTTAAAACACACACGTACTGCTACATTGCGCACTTTGTCAAGGGCAAATGCGACCCACAGCATGCATTGTAAGGTCAGGCAGAAGTGTCCACTTTGAATAAACTGTATTGGGTTTATTTAGAATGTTTCTGAGAATCTTTCAGAATCTAATCGTCCGATATGTCCTGAAACACTTTTGCTGCAGTCACACAAAACATCCCTTTGTGGCGCACCAGAATCCGTGCCACTCTGATCGCAACTTTTTTTGCGCAAACGTAAGTCTTACTCGCAATATTACGTGACAAAACCACTTCAATGTCTAATTTGATTTGCGACAATTCTTTCTCTGTGTCTGAATCTGTATACTAAGTGGTACGATGCTGCTGCTTTTTATTTTCATTTTATTCTTTTCACGCCACTTTCTATTGGGCATCTTATACAGAATTGGACAAACAGATCTGTAAGTGTCGCATATCAAATTAATTAGTACAGTCTACTGAAGTGGTTTGTTGCATCATATTGCAGCTAAGATGCACGTTCTTGCCAAAAAGACTCTGCAGTTTGCTCACACCAGACCTCTTGCTCGCATGGTGTATGAGAACACTGTAGACATACCATAATAGTAAACTACACAAATGTTTTATGTATTAAACATATAACATAACCAGCACAATTCCAACAGAATCACATTATGCGGGATAAAACTGATTAGGTTTTGGCATCAATTAACTATTCACAGGCATGGAAGAAAATCTTTGCAATGATAAACTGTATGAAGCATGTATTATGTTCTATCCATAACTGCATAAAATAATGCTTTATTTGTATCCTTTTAGATTTATTGAAACAAATGACACCTGCAGCTAACAAAGCTTCCCCAGTTGCCTATGCAACCCCTGACTGGTACGCTCATGAGGATGTATCTACAACTGAACCAAACGTGTAAGCTCATTTGATCTATGGCATGTTCATCAGACTATATCAAACCCTACCCATGCTTTTAAAAATCTTTAAAGTTCTGACTTTTCAACATGAAACTCCTACTTCATTTCCCTACTCCTTTAGGGTTGTAGCACTGTTAAAGCTTTAAAAAAAAAAAAAATCTTGCGTCCTAGAGGATGCTGGGGTCCACATTAGTACCATGGGGTATAGGCTAGTCCAGTAGGAGCCACTGGCACTTTAAGAGTTTGAGAGTGTGGGCTGGCTCCTCCCTCTATTCCCTCCTACCAGACTCCATTTAGAAAATGTGTGCCCGGAAGAGCCGGTCACAGCTAGGGGAGCTCCATAGGAGTTCTCTTAGTGTTTGTGTATTATTATTTTTATTTTCTCTGACGTCCTAGTGGATGCTGGGACTCCGTAAGGACCATGGGGAATAGCGGCTCCGCAGGAGACAGGGCACAAAATAAAAGCTTAAGGATCAGGTGGTGTGCACTGGCTCCTCCCCCTATGACCCTCCTCCAAGCCTCAGTTAGATTTTTGTGCCCGGCCGAGAAGGGTGCAATCTAGGTGGCTCTCCTGAGCTGCTTAGAATAAAAGTTTAGTTTAGTTTTTTTTATTTTCAGAGAGTCCTGCTGGCAATAATGTCAGCAATTTGCAAAAAACTGTTGACGACATGAGACAGCCGGCAAATCAATTAGTGCCTGTCCAGGCGTCTCAGACACCGTCAGGGGCGCTAAAACGCCCGTTACCTCAGTGGGTCGACACAGACCCTGACACAGATACTGAGTCTAGTGTCGACGGTGACGAGACAAACGTAATGTCCAGTAGGGCCACACGTTACATGATCACGGCAATGAAAGAGGCATTGAACCTTTCTGACACTACAAGTACCACAAAGAAGGGTATTATGTGGGGTGTGAAAAAACTACCAATAGTTTTTCCTGAGTCAGAGGAAATAAATGAGGTGTGTGATAAAGCGTGGGTTTCCCCCGATAAAAAACAGCTAATTTCTAAAAAATTATTAGCATTATATCCCTTCCCGCCAGAGGTTAGGGCGCGTTGGGAAACACCCCCTAGGGTAGATAAGGCGCTCACACGTTTATCTAAACAAGTAGCGTTACCGTCTCCTGATACGGCCACCCTCAAAGAACCAGCTGATAGAAGGCTGGAAAATATCCTAAAAAGTATATACACACATACTGGTGTTATACTGCGACCAGCAATCGCCTCAGCCTGGATGTGCAGTGCTGGAGTCGCATGGTCGGATTCCCTGACTGAGAATATTGATACCCTGGATAGGGACAATATTTTGTTAACTATAGAACATTTAAAGGATGCATTACTATATATGCGTGATGCACAGAGGGATATTTGCACCCTGGCATCAAGAGTAAGTGCTATGTCCATCTCTGCCAGAAGAGCGTTATGGACGCGACAGTGGTCAGGGGATGCGGATTCCAAACGGCACATGGAAGTATTGCCGTATAAAGGGGAGGAGTTATTTGGGGCTGGTCTATCGGACCTGGTGGCCACGGCAACGGCTCGAAAATCCACCTTTTTACCCCAGGTCACTTCACATCAGCAGAAAAAGACACCGTCTTTTCAAACTCAGTCCTTTCGTTCCCATAAGTACAAGCGAGCAAAAGGCCACTCTTTTCTGCCCCGGGGCAGAGGAAGAGGAAAAAGACTGCACCATGCAGCCGCTTCCCAGGAGCAGAAGCCCTCCCCTGCTTCTGCCAAGTCTTCAGCATGACGCTGGGGCTTTACAAGCAGACTCGGATATGGTGGGGGCCCGTCTCAAGAATTTCAACGCGCAGTGGGCTCACTCGCAAGTGGATCCCTGGATTCTACAGGTATCGCAGGGGTACAAACTGGAATTCGAGGCGTTTCCCCCTCGTCTGTTCCTGAAGTCCGCTTTACCAAAGTCTCCCTCCGACAGGGAGGCAGTTTTGGAAGCCATTCACAAGCTGTATTCCCAGCAGGTGATAATCAAGGTACCCCTCCTGCAACAAGGAAAGGGGTATTATTCCACGCTGTTTGTGGTACCGAAGCCGGACGGCTCGGTGAGACCAATTTTAAATCTGAAATCCTTGAACACTTACATAAAAAGGTTCAAATTCAAGATGGAGTCACTCAGAGCAGTGATAGCGAACCTGGAAGAAGGGGACTATATGGTGTCTCTGGACATCAAAGATGCTTATCTCCACGTCCCAATATACCCTTCTCACCAAGGGTACCTCAGGTTTGTAGTACAAAACTGTCATTATCAGTTTCAGACGCTGCCGTTTGGATTGTCCACGGCACCTCGGGTTTTTACCAAGGTAATGGCCGAAATGATGATTCTTCTACGAAGAAAAGGCATTTTAATTATCCCTTACTTGGACGATCTCCTGATAAGGGCAAGATCCAGGGAACAGTTAGAAGTCGGAGTAGCACTATCTCAGGTAGTGTTACGTCAGCACGGGTGGATTCTAAATATTCCAAAATCGCAGCTGATTCCAACGACACGTCTACTGTTCCTAGGAATGATTCTGGACACAGTCCAGAAGAAGGTGTTTCTCCCGGAGGAGAAGGCCAGGGAGTTATCCGAGCTAGTCAGGAACCTCCTAAAACCAGGCCAGGTCTCAGTGCATCAGTGCACGAGGGTCCTGGGAAAAATGGTGGCTTCTTACGAAGCGATTCCATTCGGAAGATTCCATGCAAGAACGTTTCAGTGGGATCTACTGGACAAATGGTCCGGATCGCATCTGCAGATGCATCAGCGGATAACCCTGTCGCCAAGGACAAGGGGGTGTCTCCTGTGGTGGCTGCAGAGTGCTCATCTACTAGAGGGCCGCAGATTTGGCATTCAGGATTGGATCCTGGTAACCACGGATGCCAGCCTGAGAGGCTGGGGAGCAGTCACACAGGGAAGGAATTTCCAGGGCTTGTGGTCAAGCATGGAAACATCTCTTCATATAAACATTCTGGAACTAAGGGCCATTTACAATGCCCTAAGTCAAGCAAAACCTCTGCTTCAGGGTCAGGCGGTGTTGATCCAATCGGACAACATCACGTCAGTCGCCCACGTAAACAGACAGGGCGGCACGAGAAGCAGGAGGGCAATGGCAGAAGCTGCAAGGATTCTTCGCTGGGCGAAAAATCATGTGATAGCACTGTCAGCAGTGTTCATTCCGGGAGTGGACAACTGGGAAGCAGACTTCCTCAGCAGACACGACCTTCACCCGGGAGAGTGGGGACTTCACCCAGAAGTCTTCCACCTGATTGTAAACCGTTGGGAAAAACCAAAGGTGGACATGATGGCGTCACGTCTAAACAAAAAACTGGACAGATATTGCGCCAGGTCAAGGGACCCTCGGGCAATAGCAGTGGACGCTCTGGTAACGCCGTGGGTGTACCAGTCAGTGTATGTGTTCCCTCCTCTGCCTCTCATACCAAAAGTACTGAGAATCATAAGAAAGAGAGGAGTAAGAACTATACTCGTGGTTCCGGATTGGCCAAGAAGGACTTGGTACCCGGAACTTCAAGAGATGCTCACGGACGAACCGTGGCCTCTACCTCTAAGAAAGGACCTGCTACTGCAGGGGCCTTGTCTGTTCCAAGACTTACCGCAGCTGCGTTTGACGGCATGGCGGTTGAACGCCGGATCCTGAGGGAAAAAGGCATTCCAGAAGAAGTCATTCCTACTCTGGTCAAAGCCAGGAAGGACGTAACCGCAAAACATTATCACCGCATTTGGCGTAAATATGTTGCGTGGTGTGAGGCCAAGAGAGCCCCTACAGAGGAATTTCAACTGGGTCGTTTCCTTCATTTCCTGCAAACAGGACTGTCTATGGGCCTAAAATTAGGGTCCATTAAGATTCAAATTTCGGCCCTGTCGATTTTCTTCCAGAAAGAACTGGCTTCAGTACCTGAAGTTCAGACATTTGTAAAAGGGGTGCTGCACATACAGCCTCCTTTTGTGCCTCCAGTGGCACCTTGGGATCTCAATGTGGTGTTGAGTTTTCTAAAGTCACATTGGTTTGAACCACTTTCCACTGTGGACTTAAAATATCTCACATGGAAGGTGTCGATGCTGTTAGCCTTGGCTTCAGCCAGGCGTGTGTCAGAATTGGCGGCTTTATCCTATAAAAGCCCTTACTTAATTTTTCATTCTGACAGGGCGGAATTGAGGACTCGTCCTCAATTTCTACCTAAGGTGGTTTCTGCATTTCACATGAACCAACCTATTGTGGTACCTGCGGCTACCAGGGACTTAGAGGACTCTAAGTTGCTTGACGTTGTCAGGGCCTTGAAAATATGTTTCCAGGACGGCTGGAGTCAGAAAATCTGACTCGCTGTTTATCCTGTATGCACCCAACAAGCTGGGTGCTCCTGCTTCTAAGCAGACGATTGCTCGTTGGATTTGTAGTACAATTCAGCTTGCACATTCTGTGGCAGGATTGCCACAGCCAAAATCAGTAAAAGCCCATTCCACAAGGAAAGTGGGCTCATCTTGGGCGGCTGCCCGAGGGGTCTCGGCTTTACAACTTTGCCGAGCAGCTACTTGGTCAGGGGCAAACACGTTTGCTAAATTCTACAAATTTGATACCCTGGCTGAGGAGGACCTGGAGTTCTCTCATTCGGTGCTGCAGAGTCATCCGCACTCTCCCGCCCGTTTGGGAGCTTTGGTATAATCCCCATGGTCCTTACGGAGTCCCAGCATCCACTAGGACGTCAGAGAAAATAAGATTTTACTTACCGATAAATCTATTTCTCGTAGTCCGTAGTGGATGCTGGGCGCCCATCCCTAGTGCGGATTGTCTGCAATACTTGTATATAGTTATTGTTACAAAAATTCGGGTTATTATTGTGGTGAGCCATCTTTTCAGAGGCTCCTTTGCGTTTATCATACTGTTAACTGGGTTCAGATCACAAGTTGTACGGTGTGATTGGTGTGGCTGGTATGAGTCTTACCCGGGATTCAATATCCTTCCTTATTATGTACGCTCGTCCGGGCACAGTATCCTAACTGAGGCTTGGAGGAGGGTCATAGGGGGAGGAGCCAGTGCACACCACCTGATCCTTAAGCTTTTATTTTGTGCCCTGTCTCCTGCGGAGCCGCTATTCCCCATGGTCCTTACGGAGTCCCAGCATCCACTACGGACTACGAGAAATAGATTTATCGGTAAGTAAAATCTTATTTTTTTTTGAGTTTAGGCACAGGGAGGCTGCTGGCAACAGCCAACCTGCTTCGAGGGACTAAGAAAGAGAGTAGTGTCTGCCCTGCGGGGTTTCATCTCCGCTGAAAGGACACTGAGCTCCTGAGGGGATCGAACTTTCGCCACCACAGGGGATCGCTCACCCCAGCAGCATGCCGCCACCCCTTTACAGAGCCAGAATACTTCAGTGGCGAGTTAGTCACTGGCCCCCCGGGCAAGCGGGGAGCCGGTGTAAAGATGGCGGCAACAGGGTAGGGAGCGCAGTACTAACTGCGCTCCGGGGCTCAACGGTACATGGTGCGGCGCTGTGTGGGACGCCCTGAGCCAGTGCCTACACCCTACACTGTTCAACAAGTCTGTCAGGGTCCCAGGATCGCTGCCAGCACAATTCCTCAGGCCAGTATAAACTACAGGAGAGCGGGCAGCAGCGCCATGAAAGGGGGCGGAGCTTCTCCTCAGAGCGGAACCAGCAGCGTTCAGCGCCATCTTCCTGCCGGCAGAAGCGCTGACAGGGAGAGCTGTCCCTCCAAGTCCACTCCAGCTATCTTGTACGGTACCAGGGGGTTGTAGAAGGGAGGGGGGAGGCTGTGTAAAGTCTGTGTAGTCTATTAAGGTACACATAGTGCTGGTAGTGTCATTAGTTCTACCTTAAAAAGCGCTGTGTGTGGGTTGGCTCCAATCTGTGTCTCTCTGTGGCATACTTGGGGAGGGAGGGGGGTTTGGGGAGGAGGGAGGAAACTGTGTCTGACATTTCCCTGTGTGTGGGTGTTTACGATCTCGCATAGCCATGTCTAGGGACTCTGTGTCACATGCTGCAGAAAATGTTTCCTCTCAGGAGGTAGCCATTCCATGTACACAAGATTGTAATGCTTTGTCTCAGATCCCTATTGTTGAAGCTAATACTGAGACTGAAACTCTCAGGTGTTGAAGAAGTCTAGGGCAGTTTGGTCAGGCTCTGTCCCTATTCCTGCAAAATCCCCTAGCATGTTCCCACAGAAACGTGCACTTGCCCAAATTATGCAAGATGACACAGATACCGATTCTGATACTTCAGATGGTGATGGGGACGTGCTGAGGGGGCAGCATCCCTTGCAAAGGGGGGTGCAGCTCATGATGAGGCCATTAGAGATGTGTTAAACATTAATGACACTACACCTGAGCAGGTTGAGGAGGCTTACTTCACTGATAATAAGAAAGCCCCGCTAACCTCTCCCGCGTCTAAAGAATTAAGCGCTATATTTTAAAAATCCGGGGGAAACCCGGAGAAAATTCCAGATCCTAAAAAGAGTTCTGGTTGCTTTTCCCTTCCCTGAGGAAGATAGGAAAAAAAGGGAAAACCGACCAATTGTTGACGCATCTGTCTCCAGACTGTCTAAAAAGGTGGTTTTACCTGTCCCTGGTTTTACCACGTTGAAAGTACCGGCTGATCGTAAGCTTGACACTACGCTCAAATCCATGTACACTGCTTCAGGAGTGGCCTTAAGACCCACTATTGCGTGTGCATGGATTTCTAAAGCCATAGTTAAGTGGTGGCACATTATTAGAGGATTTGGATGCAATGGATAGTAGTGACATTAAATTGTTTTTACATAACATACAGGGTTCTGCGGGGTTCATGGTGGAATCCATGAAAGACCTGGGTACGCTGACTGCACGGATATCCTCCATGTTTGTATCCGCTCGCAGGGGACTCTGGCTATGGCAATGATCTGCAGACGTGGAATCCAGGAGAATTGTGGAGAACCTACCCTACACAGGTCAGGCTCTATTTGGGGAAGCGTTGGATGTGTGGATTTCCACGGCAACCGCGGGTAAGTCACCTTTCCTTCCCTCTGCTACTCCTTCTACGAAGAAACCATTTTCTTCAGTTGTGAAGCAGTCCATTCGGACCGCTAATACAAAAAAAGCCCTAGCCTTCTATTACTTTCTTTAGAGGTGGTCGGGCAAAATCCAAAAAGCCTGCAGCCGCAGGCTTCCAGGACCAGAGACCTGCTTCTGGTTCCTCAAAATCCTCAGCATGACAGTGGACCTCAAAGCCTGGAGGACGGGCTGGTGGGTGCGAGACTTAAACATTTCAGCCACGTCTGGGTGTCATCCGGACTGGATCCCTGGGTACAGGATATTGTGTTCCAGGGGTACAGACTGGAGTTTCAAGAACTCCCCCCTCACCGATTCTTCAAATCAGGCTTGCCAGCTTTGCTGACAGACAGGGCTATCCTACAGGAAGCCATCCTAAAATTGGTAAAAATCACAGGTCATTGTCCCAGTTTCACCTCATATGCAAAGCAAGGGTTATTATTCAAACCTTTTTGTGGTACTGAAACCGGATGGTTTGATCAGACCAATTTTGAACTTGAAATCGTTGAACCCTTACCTGAGGGTGTTCAAATTCAAAATGGAGTCTCTCAGGGCAATGATTTCATGTCTGAAGGAGGGAGAGTTTCTGGTATCCCTGGATATCAAGGATACGTACCTCCACATTCCTATTTGGCCGTCTCACCAGGCTTATCTCCGATTTGCACTGTTGGACAGTCACTATCAATTCCAGGCACTACTATTCGGCCTCTCCAGAGCACCGAGGGTGTTCACCACGGTGATGGCAGAGATGATGGTTCTCCTCTGCAAACAGGGGGTGAACATGATCCCATATCTGGACGATCTGCTGATAAAGGCATCGTCCAGGAAGAGTTTGTTGCAGTTCATTGTTCTCACTACTCGTCTGCTCAGGGAACACGGTTGGATCCTGAATTTTCCAAAATCACATTTGGAGCCGACTAGGAGGTTGTCTTTTCTGGGAATGATCCTTTACACAGAAGTGCAGTGTCTTCCGGGGGAAAAAGCGTTGGTGATGCAAACAATGGACCAGGATGTCCTGAAGCCAGCCCGGGTTTCTGTTCATCAGTGCATTCGCCTTCTGGGGAAGATGGTGGCCTTTTACGAAGCTCTACAGTACGGAAGGTTTCATGCTCGGCCCTTTCAACTGGATCTCCTGGACAAGTGGTCGGGATCTCATCTACACATGCACCAGAGAATACGTCTGTCGCCAAAAGCCAGGATTTCAGTCCTCGGGTGGCTACAACTACCTCACCTTCTGGAGGGCCGCAGGTTTGGGAATTCAGGACTGGATCCTCCTAACCACGGATGCAAGTCTCAGAGACTGGGGCGCAGTCACTCGGGGAAACCTTCCAAGGAAGGTGGTCAAGCCTGGAATCCAGCCAACCAATAAACATTCTGGAACTAAGAACTGTCTAAAACGGTCTTCTCCAAGCGGCCCATCTTCTGCGAGATTGAGCCATTCAAGTGCAGTCAGACAATGTAATGACAGTGGCTTACATAAACCGACAGGGCGAAACGAAAAGCAGAGTTGCAAGGTAACAAGAATCATCCTCTGGGCAGAAAAACACGCTTTGGCGCTGTCAGCAATCTTCATTCCGGGAGTAGACAACTGGGAAGCGGACTTCCTCAGCAGACACGATCTCCATCCAGGAGAGTGGGGACTCCATCCGGAGGTGTCAGATCTTTGGGGTGTACCTCAAATAGACATGATGGCCTCTCGTCTCAACAAGAAGCTTCGGCGGTTTTGTTCCAGGTTGAGAGACCCACAAGATGTGGCGGTGGATGCCCTAGTGACTCCGTGGGTGTTCCAGGTAGTGTACATGTTTCTTCCACTCATTCCAAGAGTTCTAAAACTCATCAGGAGAACAAGAGTTCAGGCAATCCTTATTGCTCCGGACTGGCCAAGAAGGGCTTGGTACGTGGACCTTCTGGATCTACTGCTAGAAGAGCCGAGGCCTCTTCCTCTTCGGGAGGACCTGCTGCAGCAGGGGCTGTTCGCTTATCTAGACTTCATGCCATCAAACGGCTACGTTTGATGGCATGGAGGTTGAACGCCAGATATTAGCTTGGAAGGGCATTCCGAACAAGGTTAGTCTTATCCTGATACAAGCTAGGACAGGAGTACCGTGTAAACATTACCATCGTATTTGGAAAATATATGTATCTTGGTGTGAGTCCAAGAAGTTTTCTACGGTGGAGTTTCAGCTGAGACGGTTTCTCCTCTTCCTGCAAGCAGGTGTGGATATGGGCCTGAGGTTGGGATCTGTAAAGGTCCAGATTTCGTCCCTATCCATTTTCTTCCAGAAACAGTTGGCTTCCCTCCCGGAGGTTCAGACTTTTTTTTTTTTTTTAAAGGGGTTCTGCACATCCAGCCTCCCTTTGTGCCGCCTACGGCACCATGGGATCTTAACGTGGTGCTACAGTTTCTCCAATCGGATTGGTTCAAGTTTTTACAGGAGGTTGAGGTCAAGTTTCTCACATGGAAGGCTGTCTTTGTTAGCGTCTGCTAGACGTGTGTCGGAGCTGGGGGCTTTGTCTTGTAAGAGCCCCTACTTGATCTTCCATGAACATAGAGCTGAGCTCCGGACACGTCAGCAGTTCCTTCCGAAGGTTGTGTCTGCATTTCAGGTCAACCAACCTATTGTGGTGCCAGTTGCTACTGACTCCTCAATTTCATAAAAGTCCTTGGATGTTGTAAGGGCTCTGAAAATCTATGTGAAGAGTACTACTCGTCACAGGAATCAGACTCTGTTTGTCCTGTATGATCCCAAGAAACTTGGGTGTCCTGCTTCTACGCAGACGATCTCTCGGATCGGGTTCTCTATCCAGCATGCGTATTCTACGGCAGGATTGCCATGTCCTACGTCTATTAAGGCCCACTACTCGTGAGGTGGGTTCTTCCTGGGCGGCTGCCCGGGGTGTCTCTGCTTTACAGCTTTGCCGAGCGGCTACTTGGTCAGGGTCTAACACGTTTGCAAAGTTCTACAAGTTCGATGCCTAGGCCACTGAGGACCTGAAGTTTGGTCAATCCGTTCTGCAGGAGCCTCCGCGCTCTCCCTCCCGTTCTGCGAGCTTTGGTACATCCCCCATGGTACTAATGTGGACCCCAGCATCCTCTTGGACGGAAGAGAAAATAGGATTTTAATTACCTACCGGTAAATCCTTTTCTCGTAGTCCGTAGAGGATGCTGGGCGCCCGCCCAGCGCTTCGTGCTCCTGCAGTGGTTACTTTGTTCAGTACTGCTTGGTTTAGTACGGTTTTGTTACTTGGTTAAGTAATATTGTTTAGACGTTGCTGATGTTTCAAGCTAGTTTGCCTTGTATGTGTGAGCTGGTGTGAATCTCGCCACTGTCTGTGTAAAATCCTTCTCTCTAAGTTGTCCGTCTCCTCGGGCACAGTTTCTAGACCGAGTCTGGTAGGAGGTGCATAGAGGGAGGAGCCAGCCCACACTCTCAAACTCTTAACGTGCCAGTGGCTCCTAGTGGACCAGTCTATACCTCATGGTACTAATGTGGACCACAGCATCCTCTACGGACTACGAGAAAAGGATTTACCGGTAGGTTATTAAAATCCTATTTTCAGCTGCACTGATGGATTGGCATTAAGGTGAAACATCTCTCTGCTGTCGCACAAGACCACTTTGGCTCAGTAGTAGTGGAGCTGAAGGGACGTGAGTGTGGGTGAAGCTACTGTAGGTACACACTTGATGATGCAACAGTCGTTCTAGTTTCACTCAGTCGTACAATAGCAGAACACACTAGACTAGCATACACACTATGCAATCTTAGGAAAGGTGGCACAGTATATTGTATCCAACAGTGCCCAACTTCCGAGTCAACATATCGTTTGGTCCTGTGTAATCACGAAGTGATGTGCACCACATCGCATCGTGCCATCTGAACTGGAGCAGGAGAGACTCAATAACCGCCATGTGTAAATGATTGGGCAGATTGGAGTACCTGGATGTAGGGAAAACTTCCACTGTGCTCACACTGCTTGCTGTACACTGTGTACTAAAGTAAGAGCTCCTCCCATTGGCCTTAATGAAGCTCGTGGGTCATCTCACAGGTATGCCTCCAGCAGCCAGTTACCAGCAACAGTGCTGCAACAAAGGAGCTGGGAAAAGCAGGGGCAGCTGGTTGCAATTTAAAGTGAGTGTGTCACAGCCTGGCCCTGATCACACAAGTTCCATGTATTACAAGTACACCATTGAGCCTGCAGTGTACTTTCAGTCATAGTCAGACTCTGCTCTACATGTGTACAGACACACGCTAGCTAATGCACATACAGTATTGTGTAAATTTAGGAGCAGGTTTCATGTATTACAATTTCCGCTGTGCTTACACTGCTTGCTGTACACAGTTTGTGTACTAAAGAGCTCCTCCCGTGGGCCTGAGCGTGTAGAACAGTACAGCAGGACTAGCCACAAAAATGGGGGTAGGAGATTAGCTGTAAACTCAGAATTTCTATGGCCACCTTTTAACATTTTGGCAAATAATAAATTTAAATTCAGATTAATTTCGTTGAACAAGTCAGTGTTTCTCAAACGGAGTGCCATGGCACGCTGGGGTGCCTCTGGGCACTTCCAGGGTTACCCTGGGTTGGTTCAGGACCAAATAAAATTTATTTATTAGGTCAATGTAATAAGTAAAACCAGTGCTTGTGGCTTCCTATTAAAATGTGCGCAAATAGAAGTGAATCCTGTCCCTTGCCACATAACTTAACCTAAGGATGACATATAAACATAATTCTACTTCATTTAATTTTCTTAATTTCACAATAAGGAACTTTTGGCTTAGGCAAACAGTGATTCAAAATAGTTTGGGAACCACTGGATTAGGGGGTCATTCAGAGTTGATAGCTCGCTAGCTAGTTTTAGCAGCCGTGCAAACGCTATGCCACCGCCCACTGGGGAGTGTACTCTAGCTTAGCAGAAGTGCGAACGCATGTGCAGCCGAGCTCTGCAAAAAAAGTTTGTGCAGTTTCTGAGTAGCTCTGAACCTACTCAGCGCTTGCGAGCACTTCAGCCTATTCGTGTCCGGATTTGACGTCATGCACCCGCCCAGCGAACGCCCAGCCACACTTGCGTTTTTTCAGACACTCCTGCGTTTTTGCAAACACTCCTTGAAAACGGTCAGTTGACACCCAGAAACGCCCCCTTCCTGTCAATCTTCTTGCGGCCATCAGTGCGACTGAAAAGTTCGCTACAATCTGTGCACAACCACAACGGGCTTTGTATCCATACGACGCACGTGCGCATTGCGGCCCATATGCATGCGCAGAAATGCCGATTTTTAGCCTGATCGCTACACTGCGAACAACTGCAGCTAGCGATCAACTCAGAACGACCCCCTAAGTATTGGAAGAAACAAATGGCTCTGTTCAGCCATCTGTTGGTCACATGTGGTAATGCAGTAGCTTTTTTTTTATTTATTTTTTTATTTAATTTTTTATTTATCTATTACTTTAAAAGTTTATTTGTAATATGATTGAATAGTTACAATTTACTGAAACTGTTCAGTTAAAGTGTGTGAAAAAATAAATATATATATATATATATATATATATATATATATATATATATATATATATATATATAAAACAAAGATTAATACTGCGCCACATGTGATGTAAAACAGATATGTTATAAAAATGGTAAGCCTATATGATACTCCCCAATGCTACTAAATGGGGCGTCGCTCAGTCCCTCAAAAATTCCCTGAAGTAAATGTGGGAGAAACAGGGGGGGTTGAGGGATATGTAGCGACCACTGTATCAAAATAATTTCAATTGCTAATGGTAGCAATGAAATTCTATTTAATATTGAACATAAAAGACACATAAAAAATGGGACAACAATAAAACACAGCTGAACTAAAAGCACTAAATGAAAGTACAAACTACAGTAAAAGTAAATAAAATAAAAGTAAGCAGCTGAACTAAAAATTTGATTTTATTTACTTTTACTGTAGTTTGTACTTTCATTTAGTGCTTTTAGTTCAGCTGTGTTTTATTGTTGTCCCATTTTTGCCACACACACTACTGAGCCTCATTTTGACTTGTTTTAAGGACATTACATCAAAGTTGGATCAGCCTGTAGCGTGTTTTTCCACTTTAATTTTGAGGGTGACTCCAAATCCAGACCTCCATGGGTTAATAAATTTGATTTTCCATTGAAATTTTTGTGTGATTTTTGTTGTCAGCACATTCAGCTATGTAAAGAACAAAGTATTAATAAGAATATTTCATTCATTCAGATCTAGGATGTGTTATTCTAGTGTTCCCTTTATTTTTTATAGATATAGATAGATAGAGATATATATATATATATATATATATATATATATATATATATATATATATATATATATATATATATATATATATATATATATATATATATATATATATATATATATATATATATATATATATATATCTCTATCTCTAAAATCATTTTTATTAAATTATTATTTTTATTTTATTTTTACATTTTTGTCAAAAGTCTGCGCACACCCCCTGAAATCGTAAAGAGACTTGTTCATCGTACAAAAATGGCCAAAAAACTGGGTTAAGTGTGGAAACACGTGCTCAAATCAATGTTTTGAGGGAAGAAGGTTAACTGTTGAAGGTATCCGTTGGGGCCGTGCGTTGGCTATTGAATGAGAGTCAAAAAAACGGTCAAAATGTTACAACAAAACAAACTGGTCGTCCAAAAACAACTGTTCGTGAGGACAACTTCATTGTGACTACAAGCAAGCATAACAGATGTTTCTCTTATGTCCTAGAGGATGCTGGGGTCCACATTAGTACCATGGGGTATAGGCGGGTCCACTAGGAGCCATGGCCACTTTAAGACTTTTATAGTGTGGGCTGGCTCCTCCCTCTATGCCTCTTCTGCCAGACTCTGTTTAGAAAATGTTCCCGGTGGAGCCGGTCACAGCTAGGGGAGCTCCTAGGGGCTTTTCTAGTTTTATTATTTTATTAAGATGTTAGGCACAGGGAGGCTGCTGGCAACAGCCTCCCTGCTTCGTGGGACTTAGAGGGGGAGGGGGGGGGGGGGGAGTAGTGTCCAACCCTCCGAGGTTAATACCCACTATTTCCGCTGACAGGACATTAAGCTCCTGAGGGCGATGATCGATCGTCCCCGAGGCGACCGCTCACTCCCGCAGCATGACGCTAACAGAGCCAGAAGATTGCGGTGGTGAGTGTGTCACCGGAGACCCGACAAGCGGGGAACCAGTGTAAATGGCGGCATCAGGGTGGGAGCGCAGTACTGACACTGCGCTCCGGAAGGCTCAGCAATACACACGGTGCGCCGCTGTGAGGGGCGCCCTGAGCCAGCGCAGGTACCCTTGAAAACTGGTCACAATTGCTATCAAGGATGTTAGTTCTGCTGTTAGACACTATACCTCAGGCTAGTATAATCCTACAAAGTACGGGAAGATGCGCCATGTTTGGGGGCGGAGCTTCTCTTCAGAGCGGACCCAGCAGCTCACCAGTGCCATTTCCCTCCCTGCAGATCATCACTGAGAGATGCTGACAGGGAACGCTAACCCTCCACGCGACTCCAGCTATCCTGTGCGGTACCAGGGGGTTGTAGAATGGGGAAGGGGGGGGGGGGGGGTGAAGAGTGTCTAGTCACAACTGTGTTATCTATTAAGGTTACACAGTCAGCACCAGGCACAGATTCTGTATCTGCCTTCTGGGGTGCTGTGTGTGCTTTCTCCATTACTCTGTCTCTCTGAAGGTACTTGTGTGAAACTGTGTCTGACATTTTCCTGTGTGTATGTGCGTAAATTCTCACATTACCATGTCCAGGGACTGTCTTGTAGAATATGTATCGTCTCCAGAGGAATCCATTCCATGTACACAGGAATGTAATATTTTGTCTCTGCCTTCTTAATCCGAGCCTCAGTGGGTAGCTTCTATTAAGGGAATGATATCCCAGATTTCTACTAGGATTGCGCACTGTGGAGGTTTTGTCTGGTTCTGTTCCCCTTACCTCAAAAAACCCTTGTATGTACCCAAAGAAACGTGCGCTTGCTCAGATTATGCAAGTTGACACGGCAGACGGTGCTGCGGATATGCAGGGGGGGGGGGTTGAGGCTTCCCTGGCAAGAGGGTGCAGACTCATGATTGAGGCTATTAGTTACACATTACTGACAAACCACCTGAGCAGGTATAGGATGCTTACTTTAGACAATAAGAAAGCCTCCCTGACCTTCCCTGCGTCTAAGAAATTAAACGCATTATTTGAAAAGTCCTGGGAAAATCCAGAGAAAAAATTCCAGATCCCAAAGAGGGTTCTTGTGGCTTTTCCTATCCCTGAGGATGATGGGAAAATGTGGGAAAACCTACCTATAGTAGACGCTTCTGTATCTAGACTGTCTAAAAAGGTGGTTTTACCTGTTCCTGGGTCTACCGATTTGAAAGAACCGGCAGACCGCAAGCTTGAAACTACACTAAAATCCATATACACTGCTTCAGGACTGGCGTTAAGGCCCACTATTGCCTGTGCATGGATTTCTAAAGCCATAGTAAAGAGGTCAGGCACATTACTAGAGGACTTAGATTCTATGAATAGAAGTGACATTGAATTGTTTGTATGTAACATACAGGATTCTGCAGGTTTCATGGTGGAGGCCATGAAGGACCTGGGTCATCTGAATGCAAGGACATCTTCCATGGCTGTCTCGGCATGCATGGGACTCTGGCTGCACCAATGGTCGGCAGATGTGGAATCCAAAAGAAGTGTGGAGAACCTACCCTTCACAGTTCAGGTTCTCTTTTGGGAAGCATTGGATGCGTGGATCTCCACGGCAACCGCTGGTAAGTCGACCTTTTTTTCCCTCAGCCACACGGATGCCGAAGAAACCCTTTTCTACGTCCTCAATGCAGTACTTTTGGGCCGCAAAAGCTAAAGTCCAAGCCGCCTACCACTTTCTTCAGAGGTGGTCAGGCAAAATCCAAAAAGCCTGCACACACAGGTTCCCAGGAACAGAAGCCTGCCTCTGTTTCCTCAAAATCCTAAGCATGACGGTGGACCTCACGGCCTAGAGAATGTGCAGGTGGGAGCGAGACTCTGACGTTTCAGTCACGTCTGGGTGTCATCCGGACTGGATCCCTGGGTACAGGATATTGTGTACCAGGGGTACAGACTGGAGTTTCAAGAGCTCCCCCCTCACAGATTCTTCAAATCAGGCTTGCCGGCTTTGCTGACGGAAAGGGCTATCCTACAGGAAGCCATTCAAAAATTGGAAAGGTCAGATGTCATTGTTCCAGTTCCACCTCATCTGGAAAACAAGGGTTACTATTCAAACCTATTTTGTGGTACCGAAACCGGATGGTTCGGTCAGACCGATTTTTGAACCTGAAATCGTTAAACCCTTATCTGAAGGAATTCAAGTTCAAAATGGAATCTCTGAGAGCGGTGAGGATGGAGAGTTTCTGGTATCCCTGGATATCAAGGATGCGTACCTCCACATTCCGATTTGGCTGCCCCACCAGGCTTATCTCAGATCACAGAAATGATGGTTCTCCTCCGCAGGCAGGAAGTGAATATAATTCCATACCTGGACGATCTGCTGATAAAAGCGTCCTCCAGGGAGAAGTTGTTGCAGAGCATTGCTCTCGCGACTCGACTGCTCAGGGATCACGGATGGATCCTGACTCTTCCAAAGTCACATTTGGAGCCGACAAGGAGATTGTCTTTCCTAGGGATGATCCTCGACACGCAGGTGGAGAAAGCGTTGGTGATACAATCGATGGTCCTGGATGTCTTGAAGACTGCCCGGGTATCGGTTCATCAGTGCAGTTGCCTTCTGGGGAAGATGGTTGCCTCCTACGAGGCGCAGGGACGTGCGGTGAGCTAAATTTGCTAGGAGGCACTAGCTAGCACCAGAGACGGATTTAAACGCAATATATGAGCCAAAGGGTACATCTGGGCATTATGCACAGGTGCAGCAGTAAAAACCTCTGGAAATTTTGTGAGTTTTGATCTGAGAGGTGTGGAAAAGATTACAAGGTGAGGCACTGCCTCACCTGCCAGACTTTCTTTACTGCAGGTTTTGCCTATAAATATTAAAATAATACAAAAATATTTCTAACATATTCTTTGTATTTTCATATACTTTATACAGTAAAAACTCTGGTGCAAATGTTAGTATGACAGGAAAGGTTCTGCCACACCCCACCGCACGTCACTGACGAGGTGCTACAGTACGATAGATTTCATGCACGGTCCTTCCAACTGGACCTCCTAGACAAGTGGTCAGGTTCTCGCCTACACATGCACCAGAGGTTACGTCTTTTGCCGAAAGCCAGGATCTCACTCCTTTGGTGGCTACAACTGCCTCACCTTCTAGAGGGCCGCAGGTTCGGGGTTCAGAACTGGATCCTTCTAACCACGGATGCAAGTCTCAGAGGTTGGGGCGCGGTCACCCAAGGGGAAACCTTCCAAGGAAGGTGGTCAAGTCTGGAATCCATTCTTCAAATACACATCCTGGAACTAAGAGCCGTGTACAACTGTCTTCTACAGGTGGCAAACCTTCTGCAACATAAGGCCATTCAGGTGCAGTCAGACAATGTAACGACTGTGGCCTACATAAACAGACAGGGCGGAACGAAGAGCACAGCTGTGATGTCAGAGGTGTCAAGACTCCTTCTCTGGGCAGAATGGCACGCTGTGGCGCTGTCAGCAATCTTCATTCCGGGAGTGGACAACTGGGAAGCGGACTTCCTCAGCAGACACGATCTCCATCCAGGAGACTTGATGGCCTCTCGTCTCAAAAAGAGGCTTCGGAGGTACTGTTCCAGGTCACGAGACCCACAAGCAGCGGTGGTGGACGCCCTGGTAACTCCATGGGTGTTCAAGTCAGTGTACGTGTTCCCTCCACTTCCACTCATCCCAAGGATTCTAAAACTCATAAAGAGAACAAAAGTTCAGGCAATCCTCATTGCTCCGGACTGGCCAAGAAGGGCTTGGTACGCGGATCTTCTGGAGTTACTGCTGGAAGATCCGATGACTCTTCCTCTTCGCAAGGACCTTCTGCAACGGGGGCCATTCGCTTATCAAGACTTACCATGGCTACGTTTGACGGCATGGAAGTTGAACGCCTGATCTGAGCTCGGAAGGGCTTTCTGAACAAGGTTATTCCTACCCTGATACAGGCTAGGAAAGGAGTAACGTCTAAACATTACCATCGCATTTGGAAAATGTGTCTTGGGGGGTAATTCCAGGTGGATCGCAGCAGGAAATTTTTTAGCAGTTGGGCAAAACCATGTGCACTGCAGGGGGGGCCAGATATAACATGTGCAGAGAGAGTTAGATTTGGGTGGGTTTTGTTTCTGTGCAAGGTAAATACTGGCTGCTTTATTTTTACACTGCAATTTAGATTGCAGATTGAACACACCACACCCAAATCTATCTCTCTCTGCACATGTTATATCTGCCTCCCCTGCAGTGCACATGGTTTTGCCCAATTCCTAACAAAAATCCTGCTGCGATCAACTCAGAATTAGGCCCTTGGTGTGAATCTAAGAAGTTTTCCTACGGTGGAGTTTCAACTTGGATGGTTTCTCCTCTTCCTGCAAGCAGGTGTGGATATGGACCTGCGTTTGGGATCCCTGAAGGTCCAGATTTCGGCCTTATCCATTTTCTTCCAGAAACAACTGGCTTCCCTCCCGGAGGTTCAGACTTTCTTGAAAGGGGTTCTGCACATCCAACTTCCCTTTGTGCCGCCTACGGCACCCTGGGACCTTAACGTGGTATTGTAGTTCCTGCAATCGGATTGGTTAAAGCCTCTACAGGAGGCAGAGCTCAAGTTTCTCACGTGGAAAACTGTCACGTTGTTGGCCTTGGTTTCTGCTACTTAATCTTCCATGCGGATAGAGTGGAACTCCGGACGCATCAGCAGTTCCTTCCAAAGGATGTGTCTGATTCTCATATCAACCAACCTATTGTGGTGCCAGTGGCTGCTGACACCTAAATTCCATCAAAGTCCTTGGATGTTGTAAGGGCTCTGAAGATCTATATGGCGATGACTGCTCGTCACAGAAAATCAGACTTTATCCAGTACAATCCCAAGAAACTTGGGTTTCCTGCTTCTAAGCAGACGATTTCTCGTTGGATCAGGTTCACTATCCAGCATGAGTATTCTATGGCAAGATTGCTGTGTCCAAGATCGGTTAAGGCCCACTCTACTTGTAAGGTGGGTTCTTCCTGGGCAGCTGCCCGGGGGGTCTCGGCTTTACAACTTTGCAGAGCGGCTACTTGGTCAGGGTCGAACACGTTTGCTAAGTTCTACAAGTTCGATACTTTGACCAAACTTCAGGTCCTAGGAGGCCAATCAGTTCTGCAGGAGCCTCCGTGCTGTCCCTCCCATTCTGGGAGCTTTGGTACATCCCCATGGTACTAATGTGGACCCTAGCATCCTCTAGGACGTAAGAGAAAATAGGATTTTAATTACCTACCGGTAAATCCTTTTCTCGTAGACCGTAGAGGATACTGGGCTCCCGCCCAGCGCTTCGTTATCCTGCTATGGTTCATTCAGAAAAAAGAGAAAAAGCTATGCGCTCAGGTGAGTAGCCCTGCACTATGATTGTCGGCAGCCTCTTGATACCTGCCTTTCGAAAAAGACACCCTGCTGGTGTTGAAACGCGTTAAGGATACAGGCTTTGCATCTCAAGGATCAACACCGCTGTTTGCTTTTTATCCACATACAACCGTTCATGGGAGCCCGGTTTCAACCACTGCAGTCAGGAACATTTGCACTGCAACCATTATCACTACAGCCCCAGCCGTCTACTTCAAGTTGAGGCGGTAGTAGCCACAGGTGCCGTTCCCCCCTGGCCCGGCGCACGAAGCTCACACCGGGTGTCTGTTATACCTAAGACGGGCAGTTTACTGGCCGGGTACATCAGAGCCTATCTTCTCAGCAACCCCGGAATTGCCAGCTTATAGCCTCCGTTTGAAAGCACGGAGGTACCGGAGGTGGTGTGGATCGGTGGGGACGGCTCATCAGGACTTCCCGCACGGCGCGGCATCAATTGCACCCGCTGAGGCTCTGGTGTGTGTCTCTGTCCAGTTAACGAGACGGCACCAGGGAGCGGGGACCGAAGAAGCTCCTGCCCAGCGGCAATTGTGCCTAAAAATTCCATTTTCTACACCAGCCGCTCACTGCCATGAATTTGTAACATACGCAACTCTAAATAGCACACAGCCGTGAGTGATCCTTGTTTAGAATAATTATTTATCAGTTTCTTATATTTTTATGCACATATTGAACCCAGTACGCTTAATGACCTTCCAGGTGTTAATAATAATTAATCGTATGCAAATAAGAATATTCACTACTGATGTTTTTATTACAATTTGAATACGGAGCTACAATACAGTGCATATTTATATTATTGTGATATTTTAATATTGTTTCTTACCCCCGGGAGGTTGTTGTAACTTTTTTATATATTTTACACAAATAAATGTTTTCAACTTTCTGATCGTCAAGCGCCACTTGTTATTTGTTTATATGGTTCATTCAGTACTGCTTTGTTCTTGGTTTAGTACCGTTGTTACTTGGGTAAGTAATATTGGGGGTAATTCCAAGTTGATCGCAGCAGGAAATTTTTATAGCAGTTGGGCAAAACCTTGTGCACTGCAGCGGGGGGGGGGGGCAGATATAACATTTGCAGAGAGCGTTCGATTTGGGTAGGTTATTTTGTTTCTGTGCAGGGTAAATACTGGCTGCTTTATTTTTACACTGCAATTTTAGATTGCAGATTAAACTCTCCACACCCAAATCTATCTCTCTCTGCACATGTTATATCTGCCTCCCCTGCAGTGCACATGGTTTTGCCCAACTGCTAAAAAAAATTCCTGCTGCGATCAACTTGGAATTACCCCCATTGTTCAGCCGTTGCGGAGTTTGCAAGCTGGTTAGCTTGGTTTGCCTTGTATGTGTGAATCTCACCACTATCTGTAAATTTCTTCTCTCGAAGATGTACGTCTCCTCGGGCACAGTTTCTAGACTAAGTCTGGTAGGAGGAGCATAGACTGAGGAGCCAGCCCACACTAAAAAGTCTTAAAGTGCCCATGGCTCCTAGTGGACATGTCTATACCCCATGGTACTAATGTTGACCCCAGCATCCTCTACGGACTACGAGAAAAGGATTTACCGGTAGGTAATTAAAATCCTATTTTTGTTGTCTATTATAAGGAATGCAATTGTCCTTATAAACTGAGAGCAGCAGCAGCTGCCTTTTTTTTAAATCTCCTTTTTTTCAGTAGGTACTGGCGCCCATCTGCATACACGGGTGTCTTCACTGGTTACAGTGAGGGGGCCTGTGGATGTAATTTCGTGTAACTGCCCATTGAGCCAATACGAAAAGACTGTCCTGCAGATGGATCCTTTCTGTGCCGTGAGCGTTTCTGCTGCTCTTGCTGTCCTTCTAGCTTCCACCAGCATACAGTTTTATCCTGTCAGGCTAGCCCTGGGTGCCTGATGTCAGCTGGGTGGTGTGGGAAAAATGAAACACGGTTCGCCCATGAAAAGGGGCCTGGGGAAAACACTGATATTGGACCAGAGTGTAAATAGCATCTGAAGACCGGTAAGCATGTTCATCTTTATGGAAAAGGTGGCTGCTATAGGTGATTACCTCTGTTAGTGGTTCTAGAGGTCTTCTGACTTCTGTACAGGTACTATTCATAACAAGCTTTAGGTGAACATTTATAAGCAAAATTATTCTAGCCGCTGAATTTAAAATAGATTGTGCGGTAAAAATCTGTTTAGGGGAAGAGCCATTAGACTTGTGTATTTCTTTAGTCCATGCAGTGCTTGTATTAAAGTTGTTAGTGTATTGTGTGAGCTACTTGTATATTATGGAAATGTGTCTCAGAAGTGGATACGTCTGGATCCAGTCAGTCTAAATACCGATGCCGGAATCGCGACACTGCTCGGAATGCCAGCGCCATCATCATGAATGAGATCCCAATCCCGCTGCTGGCATTCTGACGACCAGGATCCCAAACGAGTGACTGCCAGGCCTTCGGAGAGGTAAGTTGTGGGGGGAGGGTTAGGTTTAGGCTGCGGTAAGAGTGTTTCTTTTCGGGATTCTAAACCTGCCGCGGTTGGTATTTTAAGTGCTGGCATTTAAGCCCCAACCCATCAAAAATATGTAAAAAGACTTTGATACAAATTATATAGTTTGGAGTCAGATGAGAGCAAGGAGTATAAGGGGGTAGGGTTTAAAGTCTTGTTAAAAATAGTCGTCACGTGGGGCGTGGCTTCGACGGACATGGAGTAGCACACAGACTGTGTGTCTCTCCAGCTATTATATCCTGCCCAACATCCTGTGTCCCCCCCTGGGCCTGCAATCCGCCCCAATACCAGCACTATAATGTGGGGGTGCCCCTGGGCCGCTCTGAGACCCGTCGGCAAGCTATCCGCTGCAGTGGAGTGAATATAGTGTGCGGGATCCTGGGCCTGCTACTGCACGTGGGACGCCGCCATCCAGCTGCCCGCACCGAGACCTGCATCCGGCTCCCGTCCTCAGTGCTGCTCACCAGGTCCGCGGCTTCCCCTCTGTTGTTGCTGGGGACGCTGTGGCGGGCGCCTCTCCTCTCGTGCTCCGGCCGACGAGCGCTCCCCCAGCCGCTGCATCACCACGTGACCCGCCGCCGCTCTCCCTGCTCGCTCCGGCGGCCCCAGCCCGTACCTCCGGCTCCTGCACTGTGCTATGCCGCTGGGGAGGAGGTGCACGGCACGGCTGGATTCTATAAGTGCCTGTGCCCTCCCCATACTACTGCTGCCTTGCTGAACTCTGCTCCATTAGGATAAGGAGCAGTGATATTAACCCCTGCAGATCCTGTGATACGCTGGTAAACCTCAGCTTCCTAGCACACACTCCATTTCAACTTATTGTCCCTCATATGCTGGGAGGGGAGGAAAGTTTTCTTTATCCTGCTGCAATTATTTCTTCTGTGCTAACAGAGGTTCCTGATATTCTACACGGTCACTGATCAGTTTTGGTATACTGTACTTACCCGCAAGCAGCGACTGGATAATTCTGATATACTACATTCAGTCATTATTGGCTGTCCCTGGACAGTTCTTGATATACTATTTAATATACTTCTTGCCTCCTGCCGCACGCTCGGTTATAATGGTCAAACCGCATCAGTCTGCCGCGGCGAAGTTGGAGAAGTATGTCAGAAATCCGCCGACGCGGTCCCAACAGAGTGGGGAGATGCAGCCGACCTCTGCGCCGCCTTCTCCGTCAGCTGGCTCCTCATCTGCGGATGCCACCGATGCTGCTCTGCAAAAGGTGCTGGATGCGGTCACGGCCAGTGAAGCCCGCTTGGCAGACAGGATCGGTCAGGTCCAGTCGGATTTATCCATTATACACCAGGACCTTCAACGGGTGCGAGAGAGGGTCGGTGAGGTTGAGACGCGCACCTCCACGCTGGAAGACACGGTTACGCCTCTTGGTAGACGCACTTCTGCTCTGAAGTCTCAGATGCTGGATGTACATAGAAAGATGACGGATATGGAGGGAAGGTTGCGGCGGAACAATGTCCGTTTCGTCGGACTCCCGGAGAAAGAAGAGGGTGCCTCCCCTGAAAAATTTCTTGAACGTTGGCTGTTGGATGTATTTGGAGCGGAGGAGTTCACTTCACACTTCGCAGTGGAACGCGCCCATAGGGTCCCGATGCGCCCATTACCTCCAGGGGCACCTCCCCGTACGTTTATTGCCAAACTCCTCCATTACCGGGATAGAGACGTGATTCTGAGACTGGCCCGCACCAAGGGCCCCCTTACGTGGAAAGGTTCCCCAGTTTCAGTCTTTCCGGATTTTGCTGTCGATGTCCAGAAGGATAGAGCTCAGTTTGTCCCTGTGAAACGCAGGCTGCGAGAATTGAATATCCCCTATGCCATGCTCTTTCCGTCTAAACTGCGGGTGGTCTCGGATGGGGAAACAAAATTCTTCACGACCCCTCGTGAAGCATCAATGTGGCTGGACGGACGCTTTCCGGCGCGGCGAGCGCTAGCTGCTGATTGAACTTATGTGTTTGATTTCCCTACTTGCAAGTATACTGCTTCGTTTATGCTTGATATGTTATTGTTATATTGTCTTGGGAGGGATGTATAGTTTGTGGTTATGTTCCTTATGATTCCCTGCAGGATGTCAGTTTGGCTAGATGGACGCTTTTCAAATAGGGGAGCGATGGCTGCTGATTGCACTCCTGTCTCTGATTTCTCAGCTAAGTCAATATACTACTGTTTGTGATGTGCTGCTATGTGATTTACGGAGGGGCTATCTGCGGCCCTTACGGGCCTTTATTGGGAGGGGGTAGCTCTGTGGAGACGGGTGATTGCTAGATGTTGCCTTTACGCTGATTTTGGGCCTTAGAAACTCTGTTTGCCCTGCCATATAGTCTTTAAAGGGGTAAACGGTTACTCAGTTGGGGTGGGGGTATTGGTCTAGGGGGGGATTGGTTTTGTTTTGAGTTTAGCTGGGAGATTCTCCTGTTTTATGGTCATTAAAATCTTGGCCCCCTTAGTGGATATAGGAATTTGACCTTAATTGGTATTGGCGGAGTATGTTATCGGGCTCTCTGCCTTAGTTGGGATTGTTAGTACTTAGGGTGTTCTGTTGTTAGGGAATCATGTATGCTGCTAGTTTTAGGTGGTATACGGGGTGGGGATGGGGGTTATTTTAGATTGTTAACATTGAGGTGTTTTCATTTTTTGCTGTGCAATGTGCTTATTTCTGCTATGTTTATGTTGCAGCTGACTGCAGGCGTATCCTCTTTGGTATTCACTGGCGGTGGCTGGCCGCGGGTGCTATGCAAAATCACAACAATGCCCTGTTATGGCGTCTGTTAAGTTTCTGTCGTGGAATGTGGGGGGGATCAATGACCAGATTAAGCGCTCCTTGATCCTTAGACAGATTAAATCTTATGCGTCGGATATAATTTGCTTGATGGAAACCCACCTACTGGGTACTAAGATTATGTCCCTTAAAAAACCTTGGGTGGGATGGGCTTACCATTCTATGCATACTGCAGCGTCCCGGGGAGTGTCGATTCTAATTAGGAAATCTGTTCCCTTTGTGCTTGATTCTGTGCAAACGGATCAATGGGGTAGATATGTATTTCTCAAGTGCAGAATTAACTCCGTCCCCTTGTTATTGCTGGCTGTGTATGTACCCCCTCCATATTCGCACGATGTCCTTAAAAAGGTGTCTGTCTTTATGGCTGCTTCCCCTGATATACCAGTTATCTGTATGGGGGACTTTAACAATGTTTTAAATCACGAGCTGGATAGGTTGTCTAGGGCGTCCTCCAACCCGCGGCCTGGGCACTCCCCGTTTGCAGACACTGTCAGAGTTGGGTCTGATAGACCCCTGGAGATTGAAAAATCCTGATTTGAGGCAATACTCGTGTTTTCCACGCTCTCACTCTTCCTTCTCTAGGATAGATTTGGCTCTTCTGTCCCGGGAACTTTTGCCCAAAGTGCAGACTGTCAAGTATGAGACTAGGGGTATCTCGGATCACTCCCCTATATCGTTACATATCGACTTAAACTGTCAGCGAGGCCAAGCAGTGTGGAAATTTAATCCCTTTTGGCTGACGCATGTGGGTGAGGGATCCGATTTGGAGGCTAGCTGGTCAGAATTTTTTGTTATGCATGATGACACCACGGATGTGTCTCTGCTGTGGGACACTTTCAAGGCTTTCTTGAGAGGTACATTGATCAAACGGGTAGGGAGTCTTAAATCCTCCTATAGAAAACACGAGTCTGAATTGGAGGCTCGGGTGGCCGCTTCAGAAGTGACGTATGCGCGAGATGGCTTGGATGCTTTTAAATTGGTGTGGCTTCATGCGCAGGGTGAATGGAATGACTATCTGTGGGGGAAAACCCAGCACAGACTTCTCTTCTCCTCGCATGTCCAGTATGCTACGGGGGATAGACCAGGTTCTTATTTGGCCAATCTTGCAAGGGGTGACCGTTCCTCTCGTACTGTGGTGGAGATTTTGGATTCAGCTGGGTCGGTGCTGGACCGCACCCCCCAGATCGTGGCGGAATTTGTCTTTTATTATCAGGCATTATATAGTTCTCAGTTGACCTGTTCCCCACTAGAGCTATGTGACTACTTGGATGGGGTCCACTTGCCTTCCATCTCCAGTGAGGCCAGGGCCCTTCTAGATGCTCCTTTGTCGGTGGAGGAGATTGAGACTGCGATCTCTGCCTCCCCCGATGGTAGGGCCCCTGGCCTTGATGGCATCCCGTCGGAACTGTATAAGAAATATATAAAATTCTTTGCCCCTCAGTTGCTTGAGTTGTTCAGCGAAATTCTTGCCCAAAGTGCGCTTCCCCCGTCTATGGCGGAGGCTTTGATTATAGTGATTCCCAAGCCGGATAAAGACCCCAGGAAGGTTGAATCCTACCGTCCTATTTCCCTGTTGCCCACGGATATTAAAATCCTGGCCAAGGTTCTGGCTTCCAGACTTGGCCGGGTCGTCTCCCAAATTATTCACCCTGACCAAACGGGCTTCATGCCTGGCAAGTCCACTGCTGTGAATTTGAGGCGCCTGTTTACTCATTTTCAGGCTTCTCGGGAGGAGGACTGCTCTGCCGTTATAGCCTCCTTAGATGCCGCAAAGGCCTTTGATTCGGTGGAGTGGGCCTTCCTCTGGGAGGCTATGAGTAGGTTTGGTGTGGGCCCCAACTTTATCAATTATGTTAAATTGTTATATTTTCAGCCCATGGCCAGAGTCTCGGTGAACGGGTTTGTTTCGGACTCCTTCCCCCTATCCAGGGGAACGAGGCAGGGCTGCCCTCTGTCCCCGACTCTGTTTGCTATCGCTATTGAGCCACTGGCATGTTTGATTAGGGCAACTCAGGATATTGTGGGTATTAGGGTTGGCGCCAGGGAAGACAGGATAGCGTTATACGCTGATGACCTGTTGCTCTTTGTGGACGATTCTGTTTCCTCCTTACCTAAACTCCTTGACTTGATAACTGACTATGGACGTTTCTCCGGGCTCAAAATTAACTGGGATAAATCCACCATCACTCCACTTAGAGGCCCGGTTTCTGAGGCCCCGGTGATTCAAACCCCCCTTAAATGGGTAGACTCCTTCAAATACCTGGGGGTATGGGTATCGAATAACCCTTGTACCTATGTTTCTCTTAATGTCAGGCCGCTGATGGGGTATCTCCGCTCGAAGGTTAGGGTTTGGGGGTCTCTGCCCCTGACTGTTACTGGCAGGGTCAATTTGGTAAAGATGGTATACTTGCCCAAACTCCTTTATGTTCTCCAGCAATCCCCTATATATATATATATATATATATATTAACCTGAAGACATTTCGACAGATTGACAGTTTGCTTTCTTCTTTAATATGGGCCAGCAGGAGAGCGAGGCTGAGACTAGACGTTCTGTCTAGGCCGAAAGTGTTGTGAGGCTTAGCTCTCCCTATATTTCGATTTTACTACTATGCCGCGCAGTTGGCACATATATGGGAGTGGGTGAACGCCCCGGATGCTCTCACTTTGCAGTCCCAATTGCTTTTCCAGATATACCCTGCCGGATCTCCATTACAGATGCTTCTTTGTGGGAACCCGAACTTGTCCAAGATCCCTATAATAAGACAGGCTGTCCTCATATGGAAACAGGTACATGTTATCCTGTTGGGCCAGGGTATTGACCCGGATACTCCTCTGGACAATGCCCTCGGCTTCCCAGAGTTGGCCTCGCTGCGGACTAGGGCGGTGTGGGGGAGGTGGGGTGTGACGTCCCTGGGCCACGTATATAACGATGGTATACTGAGGTCCTTCCTGCAGCTTCAACAGGATTACAATATACCCTCTTCTCACTTCTACCGCTACCTGCAGCTGAGACATGCGCTTAACGCACAATTTCCCGAATCACCTCCAATGATTGCCGACTCCCCGGTCAAGTCTCTCCTGCGGTCCCTGGGAAGCGGACATCTGGTGTCCAACATTTATGCAAGCATGCTCCGCTCTCACTACTCTGACCCGTTGTCCATTCTCAGGAACAAGTGGGAATCTGACTTGGGTGCCATCTCTGATGAGATCTGGGAGGGTGCTCTGTGTTCCCCACGATTATCCACTACCACCACTAGATATCGGCAAATTCAACTGTTTATAATACACAGAGTATATATGACGCCGGTGCGCTTGCGACATATAGGGGGTACCCACTCCTCTGGATGTCCTAAGTGCGATAGTCTGGATGCGGACTTTTGGCACATTATCTGGCTATGCCCCAAGGTTGCCGTATTCTGGTCGGGTGTTATTGACGCCTTGGTGTCAACGGGTATTCCCTCGTCTGTATGCTCCCCGACGACATGTGTGTTATCTGCTGTGGAGGAGGATGCCCTGGACCCCCCTGCCAAACGATATGTAATTAATTTGTGTGGCCTGGCCAAGGTGTGTATCGCCAGGCTTTGGCTAGCCAAGGATGCACCCACACTGCGATCCTGGGTCTCCCTTGTAAATGATACGGCCTCTCACGAGAAATATGTATACCTAGCTAGAAAAGCGGAGAAAAAATATCAGGACTTGTGGGGTCGATGGCTTGAGTTCCCGCTCTCTGGAACCCGGGGCGTCTAGATATGCTGCGGGGGATTAGAATGGGTGTGTGACTTTTGATCTGCATTGGGTACACTGTCTTTTTCTCTGTGTTATCCCCTGCGCCCGCGGTCAGCCATTCCCGTTCCCATGCCATTGCTTTAGCTATGAAATTAGCTCAAATATATGTTGCGCTGCCATAGATATCTGTGTACAGCTTTCATTGATCTATACGCGCCTTGTTAGCATGCAATATTGATTCTAACTTACAACTTACGTTTCGGAATTTAGGCCTGCACCGGTTTCCTATGATAACTATGATAATTGGTCCCTAATGGACAGGGGAATCTGCGCATTCCCTGGGCTGGGGATCCAATGTGGGTTGTGTTGTTGTTGTTGTGTGTTTTTTTTTTTTGTACTATGTTTAATGTTAAACAGAAAACTAATAAAGTATTGAATTAAAAAAAAATAAAAAATAAAAAATAGTCGTCACGTAGATGAATTAAGTTGGCAGAAATACAGTATATTCAAAAAAAATGGACCAACACAGATGGTGAGAGATCTGGAGACAATAGATACATTTGGGTATTGTCTGCATATAGATGATAAAGAAATCCAAAGGAGCGTATTCGTTTCCAAGAGGTGTGGTATAGCTAGAGCAGTACAAAGGACCAGTGCCGGATTACCAAATAGGCAGAGTAGACACTGGCCTATGGCCCAATGCCTTTTAGGGACCCCACCACAATAGATCAAAATAATATTGATTTCTCTGACGTCCTAGTGGATGCTGGGAACTCCGTAAGGACCATGGGGAATAGCGGCTCCGCAGGAGACTGGGCACAAAAGTAAAAGCTTTAGGACTACCTGGTGTGCACTGGCTCCTCCCCCTATGACCCTCCTCCAAGCCTCAGTTAGATTTTTGTGCCCGGCCGAGAAGGGTGCACACTAGGGGCTCTCCTGAGCTTCTTAGTGAAAAGTTTAGTTTTAGGTTTTTTATTTTCAGTGAGACCTGCTGGCAACAGGCTCACTGCATCGAGGGACTAAGGGGAGAAGAAGCGAACTCACCTGCGTGCAGAGTGGATTGGGCTTCTTAGGCTACTGGACACCATTAGCTCCAGAGGGACCGAACACAGGCCCAGCCTCGGAGCTCGGTCCCGGAGCCGCGCCGCCGGCCCCCTTACAGAGCCAGAAGCAAGAAAAGGTCCGGAAAAATCGGCGGCAGAAGACATCAGTCTTCAACAAGGTAGCGCACAGCACTGCAGCTGTGCGCCATTGTTACTCAGGCACACTTCACACTCCGGTCACTGAGGGTGCAGGGCGCTAGGGGGGAGCGCCCTGAGCAGCAATGTAAAACACCTTGGCTGGCATAAATACACCACATATAACCCCCAGGGCTATATGGGTGTATTTTAACCCCTGCCAGAACTCGCCTAAAAAGCGGGAGAAAAGGCCGCCGAGAAGGGGGCGGAGCCTATCTCCTCAGCACACGGGCGCCATTTTCCATCACGGCTCCGCTGGAAGGACGTCTCCCTGACTCTCCCCTGCAGTCCTGCACTACAGAAAAGGGTAAAAAAGAGAGGGGGGGGCACTAATTTGGCGCAGTTTTTATACTAACAGCAGCTATAAAGGGAAAAGCACATTTTATAGTGGTATTCCTGTATGTATGTATGTATGTGTGTGTGTATGTATGTATGTATGTATGTATGTATATGTGTATATATATATATATATATATATATATGTATATATATATATATATATATATATATATATATATATATATATATATATATAGCTAGCGCTCTGGTGTGTGCTGGCATACTCTCCCTCTGTCTCCCCAAAGGGCTAGTAGGGTCCTGTCCTCTATCAGAGCATTCCCTGTGTGTGTGCGGTGTGTCGGTACGATTGTGTCGACATGTTTGAGGAGGAAAATGAGATGGAGGCGGAGCAATTGCCTATTATACAGTTGTCACCCCCTAGGGAGTCGACACCTGAGTGGATGAGCTTGTGGAAGGAATTGCGTGACAGTGTCAGCTCCTTACGACAGACAGTTGACGACATGAGACAGCCGGCTACTCAGCTTGTGCCTGTCCAGGGGTCTCAAACGCCATCAGGGGCTTTAAAACGCCCGTTACCTCAAATGGTAGACACAGACACGGATTCTGACTCCAGTGTCGATATTGAGGAGACAAACGTGACTTCCACTAGGGCCACACGTTACATGATTGAAGCAATAAAAAATGTATTGCATATATCTGATAATACAAGTACCACTAAAAAGGGTATTATGTTTGGTGAGAAACTGCCTGTAGTTTTTCCTGTATCCGAGGAATTAAATGAAGTGTGTGATGAGGCGTGGGTTTCCCCCGATAAAAAACTAATAATTCCTAAAAGGTTATTGGCATCGTACCCTTTCCCGCCAGAGGATAGGGCACGTTGGGAAACACCCCCTAGGGTGGATAAAGCGCTCACACGCTTGTCTAAACAGGTAGCACTACCCTCTCCTGATACAGCCGCCCTAAAGGAACCTGCCGATAGAAAACTGGAGAATATCCTAAAATGTATATACTCTCACACGGGTGTTATACTGCGACCAGCTATCGCCTCAGCCTGGATGTGCAGTGCGGGCCTGGCGTGGTCGGATTCCCTGACTGAAAATATTGATACCCTAGATAGGGACAGTATATTACTGACTATAGAGCATTTGAAGGATGCATTTCTATATATGCGTGATGCACAGAGGGATCTTTGCCGACCGGCATCAAGAGTTAGCGCGCTGTCCATTTCTGCAAGAAGAGGTTTATGGACGCGGCAGTGGTCAGGTGATGCAGATTCTAAAAGGCACATGGAAGTATTGCCTTATAAGGGGGAGGAGTTATTTGGGGTAGGTCTATCTGACCTGGTAGCCACGGCAACTGCTGGAAAATCCACATTTTTACCCCAGGTAGCTTCTCAACCTAAGAAGACGCCATATTATCAGGCGCAGTCCTTTCGGCCCCATAAAGGCAAGCGGGCAAAAGGCGCCTCATTTCTGCCCCGTGGCAGAGGGAGAGGAAAAAGGCTGCAACAAACAGCCAGTTCCCAGGAACAAAAGCCCTCTCCCGCCTCCGCAAAGTCCTCAGCATGACACTGGGGCTTTACAAGCGGACTCAGGCACGGTGGGGGCCCGTCTCAAGAAGTTCAGTGGGCTCACTCGCAAGTGGACCCCTGGATCCTTCAGGTGGTATCTCAGGGGTACAAATTGGAATTCGAGACGTCTCCCCCTCGCCGTTTTCTAAAGTCTGCTTTACCGACGTCTCCCTCAGACAGGGAGGCAGTATTGGAAGCCATTCACAAGCTGTATTCCCAGCAGGTGATAATCAAGGTACCCCTCCTACAACAGGGAAAGGGGTACTATTCCACACTATTTGTGGTACCGAAGCCGGACGGCTCGGTGAGACCAATTTTAAACCTAAAATCCTTGAACACTTACATACAAAGGTTCAAATTCAAGATGGAGTCACTCAGAGCAGTGATTGCAAACCTGGAAGAAGGGGACTATATGGTGTCTCTGGACATCAAGGATGCTTACCTACATGTCCCAATTTACCCTTCTCAAAGGGCAAGATCCAGGGAACAGTTGGAAGTTGGAGTAGCACTATCTCAGATAGTGCTGCGCCAGCACGGTTGGATTCTCAATATTCCAAAATCGCAGTTGATCCCGACGACACGCCTTCTATTCCTAGGGATGATCCTGGACACAGTCCAGAAAAAGGTGTTTCTCCCGGAGGAGAAAGCCAGGGAGTTATCCGAACTAGTCAGAAATCTCCTAAAGCCAGGCCAAGTCTCAGTGCATCAATGCACAAGGGTCCTGGGAAAGATGGTGGCTTCTTACGAAGCAATCCCATTCGGCAGATTCCACGCAAGAACCTTCCAGTGGGATCTGCTAGACAAATGGTCCGGGTCGCATCTTCAGATGCATCAGCGGATAATCTTGTCACCAAGGACAAGCGTGTCTCTCCTGTGGTGGTTGCAGAGTGCTCATCTTCTAGAGGGCCGCAGATTCGGCATTCAGGACTGGATCCTGGTGACCACGGATGCCAGCCTGAGAGGCTGGGGAGCAGTCACACAGGGAAGAAATTTCCAGGGTTTGTGGTCAAGCCTGGAGACATCACTTCACATAAATATCCTGGAGCTAAGGGCCATCTACAATGCTCTAAGCCTAGCAAAACCTCTGCTTCAAGGTCAGCCGGTGCTGATCCAGTCGGACAACATCACGGCAGTCGCCCACGTAAACAGACAGGGCGGCACAAGAAGCAGGAGGGCAATGACAGAAGTTGCAAGGATTCTTCGCTGGGCGGAAAATCATGTGATAGCGCTGTCAGCAGTGTTCATTCCGGGAGTGGACAACTGGGAAGCAGACTTCCTCAGCAGACACGACCTCCACCCGGGGGAGTGGGGACTTCACCCAGAAGTCTTCCACATGATTGTGAACCGTTGGGAAAAACCAAAGGTGGACATGATGGCGTCCCGCCTCAACAAAAAACTAGACAGGTATTGCGCCAGGTCAAGGGACCCTCAGGCAATAGCTGTGGACGCTCTGGTAACACTGTGGGTGTACCAGTCAGTGTATGTGTTCCCTCCTCTGCCTCTCATACCCAAGGTACTGAGAATCATAAGGAGGAGAGTAAGGACTATACTCGTGGCTCCGGATTGGCCAAGAAGGACTTGGTACCCGGAACTTCAAGAGATGCTCACAGAGGACCCGTGGCCTCTACCTCTAAGAAAGGACCTGCTCCAGCAGGGACCCTGTCTGTTCCAAGACTTACCGCGGCTGCGTTTGACGGCATGGCGGTTGAACGCCGGATCCTGAAGGAAAAAGGCATTCCGGATGAAGTCATCCCTACCCTGATCAAAGCCAGGAAGGATGTAACCGTACAACATTATCACCGTATTTGGCGTAAATATGTTGCGTGGTGCGAGGCCAGGAAAGCCCCTACAGAGGAATTTCAACTGGGTCGTTTCCTGCATTTCCTGAAAACAGGACTGTCTATGGGCCTAAAATTAGGGTCCATTAAGGTTCAAATTTCGGCCCTGTCGATTATCTTCCAAAAAGAACTGGCTTCAGTTCCTGAAGTTCAGACGTTTGTCAAGGGGGTACTGCATATACAGCCTCCTTTTGTGCCCCCAGTGGCACCTTGGGATCTCAATGTAGTTTTGGGGTTCCTAAAATCACATTGGTTTGAACCACTCTCCACTGTGGACTTAAAATATCTCACATGGAAAGTGGTAATGCTGTTAGCCCTGGCTTCAGCCAGGCGTGTCTCAGAATTGGCGGCTTTATCCTATAAAAGCCCTTACCTAATTTTTCATGCGGACAGGGCAGAATTGAGGACTCGTCCTCAATTTCTCCCTAAGGTGGTTTCAGCGTTTCACTTGAACCAGCCTATTGTGGTACCTGCGGCTACTAGGGACTTGGAGGACTCCAAGTTGCTGGACGTAGTCAGGGCCCTGAAAATATGTTTCCAGGACGGCTGGAGTCAGAAAATCTGACTCGCTGTTTATCCTGTATGCACCCAACAAGCTGGGTGCTCCTGCTTCTAAGCAGACTATTGCTCGTTGGATTTGTAGTACAATTCAGCTTGCACATTCTGTGGCAGGCCTGCCACAGCCAAAATCTGTAAAAGCCCATTCCACAAGGAAGGTGGGCTCATCTTGGGCGGCTGCCCGAGGGGTCTCGGCTTTACAACTTTGCCGAGCAGCTACTTGGTCAGGGGCAAACACGTTTGCTAAATTCTACAAATTTGATACCCTGGCTGAGGAGGACCTGGAGTTCTCTCATTCGGTGCTGCAGAGTCATCCGCACTCTCCCGCCCATTTGGGAGCTTTGGTATAATCCCCATGGTCCTTACGGAGTTCCCAGCATCCACTAGGACGTTAGAGAAAATAAGAATTTACTTACCGATAATTCTATTTCTCGTAGTCCGTAGTGGATGCTGGGCGCCCATCCCAAGTGCGGATTGCCTGCAATACTTGTACATAGTTATTGTTACAAAAATCGGGTTATTATTGTTGTGAGCCATCTTTTCAGAGGCTCCTCTGTTATCATGCTGTTAACTGGGTTCAGATCACAGGTTGTACGGTGTGATTGGTGTGGCTGGTAAGAGTCTTACCCGGGATTCAAAATCCTTCCTTATTGTGTACGCTCGTCCGGGCACAGTATCCTAACTGAGGCTTTGAGGAGGGTCATAGGGGGAGGAGCCAGTGCACACCAGGTAGTCCTAAAGCTTTTACTTTTGTGCCCAGTCTCCTGCGGAGCCGCTATTCCCCATGGTCCTTACGGAGTTCCCAGCATCCACTACGGACTACGAGAAATAGAATTATCGGTAAGTAAATTCTTATTTTGATCTTGAAAGAAAATTAGTTAAGCTTCCTTAAATGGTTTTCAAAAGATAGGAAAAATGAATAAACTCAAACATTACATTAAAGACTCTCTAGAAAAAATACTGTATTTAAGTTAATGGGAACATTAAGTACACAAATCATAGACATCAGATTCATGTTACAGTTTCCAGATCGTAGACCGTTTGTAAAATGAAAAAAAGTATTAGGAGATCATTTGCGAGGGGAGGGCGAGATGTCAACTGCCTAGGGGCCTCCTCGAGGTTTAATCCTGCACTGCAGAGGACCCAAGACTAACCCTTGTGGTACTATATCTGATAGGTGAATATTGCTCAAGGTGCATACACTCTAGGCAATACGATCCATGTTTTCCATACCCTGCCGTGCGGCTGATATAGGGCCTAATACAGACTGGAACACTGCAGCGCTTGCAGTCTGATGCCCGGTGTAGTGTGCACATATGCAGAAGCCGCACTGCGCATGCGCACACACGGAGATGCGTCGGCTTCTCACTTGTGCGATCGCCTCTGCTTGATTGACAGGCAGAGGCGGACGCAGAAGGAGGCGTTGCGGCGGCATTGAGGATGGGCGTGTCCGGACCATTTGCGGGCTGCGGTTTTTGCGGGACATCACACGCAGCCGCTGCGACCCTAAACATGGCGAGTAGCCGCCTGCTGCGAAGACATGGAGCTACTCGTCAGGTGCGAAAGCATTGCCGCTGTGCGATGTTTTTGCACGTCTGCGGGGTAGGGCCTGGCATGCGGGGCAGACTAGCCCTGTGCTGGGCGTCACTCTGCATGTCAGAGATTTTGATCGGAGATGTGTGGCTTTTTTTTTTTTTTTTTTTTGCACATCTACAATCGGCTCTGAATCACCCTCTTAGTGTGTGTACACTGTACAATAGTACAAGCGACCTCATGCCACGGCCGGCCTCCATACATGCAGCTTTGGACCTTAAGTCTAAATTGAGCTGCATACACAGGGGTACAATAATAATGCGCTGGTCTGCACATCATTCGTTTGCATCATACACACTGGATGATATTGTAAACCGTATCGCTCAGGAGGGTAAAAATGAGCAATATTGACAATATTGTCTAGTGCAGGGGTGGCCAGACTTTTTGAGCCGGTGATCTACTTTGAAAGCTGAAGAGCTTTTGTGATCTACCTAGGTGGGACAATAAAAGGGGCGTAGTATAACAAAAAGGGGTGTATCCTTGCTGCACAGGGTGTAATGACTGTCTCGCACGAAATCATGCATTGGCCCCCACAGGTAAAAACCTCAAACACATATGCCCCTCACAGTGCCACATATGCCCCCACAGTGCAATATGCCCACAGTGCCAGATATGCCCCCATAGTGCTGCTCACCGTTTTGCTGCTGTGGTGAAAAGAGCACCTCTCCTGCCTGCCGCCCTGCCCCGGGCCCTTAGTCTGATCCCCAGCGGTGACGGCAGCGTGTATATCTCAAATCAGGCGCTGGTCCGCGAGCTCTGATTGGCTAACAAACCGGCGCCTGATTTGAGATATACACTCCGCCGTCACCGGCGAAGAGCAGACTGAGGGGCATGGCGGCAGGCAGGAGGCGCGTGCACTGTGCTCTCATCTCTGTGGATGGGCAGCGGATCGCGATCGACTGGTTGCATGTCCGCGGTCGATCGCGACTGTTTGGCCACCCCTGGGCTAGTGTGTATGCTCCTTCAGACATAGACTACACTTGGCAATTTATATAAATGTAGCCTCTAACTCTGAGACATTATAGTGACAAATTAATTTGCTATGGAACTTGGTAATCTTCTGACAGATCCTTATTAAACGGCTTAATTGTAAGTAACCAATGCTAAGTAAATGGTCAGAAATAATCATTGTATATACAATCCTATCCCTTTATATTCTGACTCTAGGAACCACTTTTTTTTTATTTTATTTTATTTTTATTTTTTTTCCTTTTTTCTTGTTCAATTATCCTACATGTGTGTACAGATTTTCTATATGCAATTAAAATATTAAGCAATACAGTGGTTGTCAAACCTGGTATAAGGAGGACAAAATATTGTAGAGTTCAGGAGCCAGTGAGAGAAATCTTTGTGCCAACTTTGGTGCAACTGGTACATCCAATGAGAAGCAATCCTGATTAGATAAGCATTAAGCAGAATGCAGCCAAGTAGACCTTTGCCTTCCCTGTCTGTGTAAAGCTAGTTATTGACTTACTGCACCTTATTGCAAAAATGTTGTTGTACATTTTCAAATGTACTTTCATCTTTCTTTATATTAGCAGCAACGTTTACTACTGTGCATGCAGCCATTCCCGAGCGTCGACTAGTTAATTCTTTCACATCTTCAAGCTTGTGTTGACTGAAGACTAGATAATTGCATATTACTTATGTTGTAAGCTGCAACACTAAAACATATTGGAGGGAGATATTTTACTTTTTCTGAGGGAGAGATCGGCATTACAAATAATTTTTTAGTATGAGATGTGTGGGGTGTAAGTTTTTTTTTTTTTTTTTTTTTTTTTTTTTTTTTTTTTACATTAGTAATGCACATTTGTCCACATTTAGTGAAGTGCTAGTTAGCCATTGATCTGTGTGTGTGGGGGGGGGAGGGATTGATATGTCTATAGATATACTGTAGATATTATAATGTTAGGCGGTAAGTAAGAAGAGACTGTCTTCTATCTTAAAGCATATTGTTGAAAGGTAACAGAATGCTATGTAAGTCACCCTTTATGCAAGTAACTCTTCATATTTGAAATGCAATTGATTGGATTGTTTTGGGTTTATTATAATATATCACAACAGCGCACCACTGAGAAATGTCCCAGACTACATGATTCATGAAGAATATGATACGGAACAAATCGACCCGAAGTATGAGGGGAAAAGGGGCCCATTTGACTTTGACCAAAAGACCATGTGGCAACGTGACTCAGATGATAACGAAAATGGCAACCATGACAAAAAGGTATTGTGTTTTAGTGGTGTGTGTGTGTGTGTGTGTTTGTGTTTTTTTTAATCTAATGGCTCAAAAATTAAATTCAAGACCTATCCCATGCAATAAAACAAGTAAACATCAATTTTCACTGATAATACATTGTTTGGGTAATGTTTTATTTCACATTTTATAATTTGAGTAGTGTTTGCAGAGTGATATTGTAGGTCCTGAGTCATACTTGTTTTGAATACAACTCCGCGAATTACAACTGGAATGCTAGTGCCACTATATGTACCTCCTAACATGTACAGATGTACCTGGGCTTAGTGTTGGTACACATTGCAGCAACGTGATCACAAAAAGTGTGCTACAAATGGGCGCGTGCATTTGCATAGGAAATTAATGGAGATGGGTGTGACTAACTGGACACGGCAAAAAAAACGTTCTCGCGATGCATGTGTACACATTGCAAGATAGATGAGGCACGCTACATCTGTGCACACCTGCCACTGACAATAATGCTATTATAGTGCAGACTGATTGCATATATTGCGAAGAAATACACATGGAGGGGCTGATTCTGAGTTGCACATTGCTGCAACCGCTTTTGTGTATTTTGCTATAATTGCATCTGCGACTTTACACGAATGCTAGAAGGAGCTCTTCTATTACAAGTGTGTGTCTGAGTGTGCAAGGACTGAGACATCCACTTTGTGCATCTTTAGATGCAGCTATTGGTTGCCCCATCAGCACTTGCACCATGCCCATGCTAGGTGCAGAATCTCTATCTGACACAAGAGTAGGAGCTTTGTCCCACGACAGAGATGGGACAAGTTTGCAACCAGGTGAGAAAAGAGAACCCTGTATTGGAGCATGGGCTAGTAGGGTGTCCAGGTTACTAGATTGTATGTACAGATGTGTCCTCCTACATCTAGCCTCAATATGACACACAGCATGAGATGCCTGGCACGAGTGAGACGCGTGGTCTTGGTCACAACTTGGACTCGCCAGCAGACACTGATTAATTTGCGATGCGACGCTTGTATATTTGTTTGCGAGTCTGTATACACCGCACAGCAGAACTTAGCATGGTGAAAAAAGTCACTGCCTGCTGCATCGTAGCACTTTGTATACAGTTTCAGAGACTCTGTTGCACACAGATATAGGGGTATATTAACAAGAGTTGGATCCATTCCGACATGCAGTTGTCGGAATGAATCTGACAACCCCTATCCAATGGACGGCCAAATCCGACTGTTGGATTTGGCCGTACACAGTCCTGTCAGGCCAGGGGAGCAGAGATCGGCGGCCGTGAACGGGAGGGGCTGGCTGCGGGGGACATGTGTGGAGCGGCAGGGGTAGGCGCTGCAGGGAGAGAGGTGCCTTCGGGGGGGGAGCAGAGATCGGCGGAAGGGGCTGGCTGCGGGGGGACATGTCTGCGGCGGAGGGAGGCACTGCAGGGAGAGAGGTGCCTGCGCCTTCCCCCACCACCACAGACATGTCCCCCCGCAGCCAGCTACCCCCGCAGGCTGTCGATCTCAGCTGCCCAGCCACTTGCAGCACCGCTTGTCTCCTCATCTCAATCCGACTTGTTTTCAAGTTTGATTGGGTTTGTCGGAAAGGGGGCCAAAACCTGTCTGATTTGGCCCCATTTCTGACAGAAGCCCGTGTATCGGCGGCTATTCTGCTGTTCGACCTGTTTTCCAACAAGTCGGGAATTCCTGACTTGTTGGAAAAAATCAGCCCCTATTGAATAGGTCAGAACCCCTTCCGACCTATTTCTGTCGGAAGCTGCCATCTTTCCGACAGTTATTGAATACACCCCATAGAAGTGTCTTGTATCCAATGAATCGGCAGTCTGCTGGTGCGTCCCAGTCATGTTGCGTCAGATGCATTTTTTTCAGCAAAAACGCCCAATGCTAGCAGAGTCTCACAGTGCCTGGTGTGCCCAAAGGGGACTGTTTGGCTCGGCTACAAAAATGATGTATGAGAACACATCTTGCTGGGTGTATGTGCTTTATATATAAAATGTATCATCCTTTGCAGATACAACAAGCCTGCAGAAGACTAGCTCCACTTATCATACAGTGTGTGTGTGTGTGTATATATATATATATATATATATATATATATATATATATATATATATATATATATATATATATATATATATATATGTGTGTATTAGAGATGAGCGGGTTCGGTTCCTCGGAATCCGAACACCCCCCCTCCCCCGAACTTCACCCATTTCTCTAACGTCCTAAGTGGATGCTGGGGACTCCGTAAGGACCATGGGGAATAGCGGCTCCGCAGGAGACTGGGCACATCTAAAGAAAGCTTTAGGACTATCTGGTGTGCACTGGCTCCTCCCCCTATGACCCTCCTCCAAGCCTCAGTTAGATCTCTGTGCCCGAACGAGAAGGGTGCACACTAGGGGCTCTCCTGAGCTTCTTAGTGAAAGTTTTAGTTTAGGTTTTTTATTTTCAGTGAGACCTGCTGGCAACAGGCTCACTGCATCGAGGGACTAAGGGGAGAAGAAGCGAACTCACCTGCGTGCAGAGTGGATTGGGCTTCTTAGGCTACTGGACATTAGCTCCAGAGGGACGATCACAGGCCCAGCCATGGATGGGTCCCAGAGCCGCGCCGCCGTCCCCCTTACAGAGCCAGAAGACAGAAGAGGTCCGGAAAATCGGCGGCAGAAGACATCCTGTCTTCACCAAGGCAGCGCACAGCACTGCAGCTGTGCGCCATTGCTCCTCAGCACACTTCACACTTCGGTCACTGAGGGTGCAGGGCGCTAGGGGGGGGCGCCCTGAGCAGCAATAAAAACACCTTGGCTGGCGAAAATACATCACATATAGCCCCCAGGGCTATATGGATGAATTTTAACCCCTGCCAGAATCCATAAAAAAGCAGGAGAAACGTCCGCGAAAAAGGGGCGGAGCCTATCTCCTCAGCACACTGGCGCCATTTTCCCTCACAGCTCAGTTGGAGGGAAGCTCCCCTGGCTCTCCCCTGCAGTCACTACACTACAGAAAGGGTTAAAAAAAGAGAGGGGGGCACTAATTAGGCGCAGTATTAACAATACAGCAGCTATAAGGGGAAAAACACTTATATAAGGTTATCCCTGTGTATGTATGTATGTGTGTATATATATATATATATATATATATATATATATATATATATATATATATAATATAGCGCTTTGGTGTGTGCTGGCAAACTCTCCCTCTGTCTCCCCAAAGGGCTAGTGGGGTCCTGTCCTCTATCAGAGCATTCCCTGTGTGTGTGCTGTATGTCGGTACGTTTGTGTCGACATGTATGAGGAGAAAAATGATGTGGAGACGGAGCAGATTGCCTGTAATAGTGATGTCACCCCCTAGGGGGTCGACACCTGAGTGGATGAACTGTTGGAAGGAATTACGTGACAGTGTCAGCTCTGTATAAAAGACAGTGGTTGACATGAGACAGCCGGCTACTCAGCTTGTGCCTGTCCAGACGTCTCATAGGCCGTCAGGGGCTCTAAAGCGCCCGTTACCTCAGATGGCAGATATAGACGCCGACACGGATACTGACTCCAGTGTCGACGGCGAAGAGACAAATGTGACTTCCAGTAGGGCCACACGTTACATGATTGAGACAATGAAAAATGTTTTACACATTTCTGATAATACGAGTACCACCAAAAAGGGGTATTATGTTCGGTGAGGAAAAACTACCTGTAGTTTTCCTGAATCTGAGAAATTAAATGAGGTGTGTGATGATGCGTGGTTTTCCCCCGATAACAACTGATAATTTCTAAAATGTTATTGGCATTATATCCTTTCCCGCCAGAGGTTAGGGTGCGTTGGGGAAACACCCCCTAGGGTGGATAAAGCGCTCACACGCTTGTAAGGGCTCTACCCTCTCCTGAGATGGCCGCCCTTAAGGATCCTGCTGATAGAAAGCAGGAGGGTATCCTAAAATGTATTTACACACATACTGGTGTTATACTGCGACCAGCAATCGCCTCAGCCTGGATGTGCAGTGCTGGGTTGGCGTGGTCGGATTCCCTGACTGAAAATATTGATACCCTAGATAGGGACAGTATATTTTTGCCTATAGAGCATTTAAAAGATGCATTTCTATATATGCGTGATGCACAGCGGAATATTTGCCGACTGGCATCAAGTCTAAGTGCGTTGTCCATTTCTACCAGTAGAGGGTTATGGACACGTCAGGTGATGCGTATTCCAAACGGCATTTGGAAGTATTGCCTTAATAAGGGGAGGAGTTATTTGGGGTCGGTCTTTCAGACCTGGTGGCCACGGCAACAGCTGGGAAATCCACGTTTGTACCCCAGGTCGCCTCTCAACATGAGAAGACGCCGTATTATCAGGCGCAGTCTTTTCGTGGACAAGCGGGCAAAATGTTCCTCATTTCTGCCCCGTGACAGAGGGAGAGGAAAAAGGCTGCAGAAATCATCCAGTTCCCAGGAACAGAAACCCTCTCCCGCCTCTGCCAAGCCCTCAGTATGACGCTGGGGCTTTACAAGCAGAATCAGGCACGGTGGGGGGCCCGTCTCAATGAATTTCAGCGCGCAGTGGGCTCACTCGCAAGTAGACCCCTGGATCCTTCAGGTGATATCTCAGGGGTTCAATTTAGAATTCGAGACGTCTCCCCCTCGCCGTTTTCCTAAAGTCGGCTTTACCGATGTCTCCTTCTGACAAGGAGACAGTTTTGGAAGCCATTCACAAGCTGTATTCCCAGCAGGTGATAATCAAGGTACCCCTCCTGCAACAGGGAACGGGGTATTATTCCACACTGTTGTGGTACCGAAGCCGGACGGCTCGGTGAGACCGATTCTAAATCTAAAATCTTTGAACACTTACATACAGAGGTTCAAATTCAAGATTGAGTCACTCAGAGCAGTGATTGCGAACCTGGAAGAAGGGGACTACATGATGTCTCGGGACATCAAGGATGCTTACCTTCATGTCAAAATTTACCCTTCTCACCAAGGGTACCTCAGGTTTATGGTACAGAACTGTCACTATCAGTTCAGACGCTGCCGTATGGATGGTCCACGGCACCCCGGGTCTTTACCAAGGTAATGGCCGAAATGATGATATTCCTTCGAAGGAAGGGAATTTTAGTTATCCCTTACTTGGACGATTCCCTGATAAGGGTAAGATCCAGGGAACAGTTGGAGGTCGGTGTAGCATTATCTCAGGTAGTGTTGCGGCAGCACGATTGGATTCTCAATATTCCAAAATCGCAGCTGGTTCCGACGACTTGTCTTCTGTTCCTAGGGATGATCCTGGACACAGTCCAGAAAAAGGTGTTTCTCCCGGAGGGGAAAGACAGGGAGTTATCCGAGCTAGTCAGGAACCTCCTAAAACCGAGCCAAGTCTCAGTGCATCAATGCACAAGGGTTCTGGGTAAAATGGTGGCTTCCTACGAAGCAATCCCATTCGGCAGATTCCACGCAAGAACTTTCCAGTGGGACCTGCTGGACAAATGGTCCGGGTCGCATCTTCAGATGCATCAGCGGATAACCCTGTCACCAAGGACAAGGGTGTCCCTCCTGTGGTGGTTGCAGAGTGCTCATCTTCTAGAGGGCCGCAGATTCGGCATTCAGGACTGGGTTCTGGTGACCACGGATACCAGCCTGTGAGGCTGGGGAGCAGTCACACAGGGAAGGAATATCCAGGGCTTATGGTCAAGCCTGGAGACATCACTTCACATAAATATCCTGAAGCTAAGGGCCATTTACAATGCTCTAAGCTTAGCAAGACCTCTGCTTCAAGGTCAGCCGGTGTTGATCCAGTCGGACAACATCACGGCAGTCACCCACGTAAACAGACAGGGTGGCACAAGAAGCAGGAGGGCAATGGCAGAAGCTGCAAGGATTCTTCGCTGGGCGGAAAATCATGTGATAGCACTGTCAGCAATTCCGGGAGTGGACAACTGGGAAGCAGACTTCCTCAGCACGACCTCCACCCGGGAGAGTGGGGACTTCACCCAGAAGTCTTCCACATGATTATAAACCGTTGGGAAAAACTCGACAGGTATTGCGCCAGGTCAAGGGACCCTCAGGCAATAGCTGTAGACGCTCTGGTAACACCGTGGGTGTACCAGTCAGTGTATGTGTTCCCTCCTCTGCCTCTCATACCCAAGGTACTGAGATTGATAAGATGGAGAGGAGTAAGCACTATATTCGTGGCTCCGGATTGGCCAAGAAGGACTTGGTAACCGGAACTTCAAGAGATGCTCACGGAGGATCCTTGGCCTCTACCTCTAAGAAGGGACCTGCTCCAACAAGGACCCTGTCTGTTCCAAGACTTACCGCGGCTGCGTTTGACGGCATGGCGGTTGAACGCCGGATCCTGAAGGAAAAAAGGCATTCCGGATGAAGTCATCCCTATCCTGATCAAAGCCAGGAAGGATGAAACATTATCACCGCATTTGGCGAAAATATGTTGCGTGGTGCGAGGCCAGTAAGGCCCGACGGAGGAAATTCAACTGGGTCGATTCCTACATTTCCTGCAAACAGGAGTGTCTATGGGCCTGAAATTGGGGTCCATTAAGGTTCAAATTTCGGCCCTGTCAATTTTCTTCCAAAAAGAACTAGCTTCAGTCCCTGAAGTTCAGACGTTTGTAAAAGGGGTACTGCATATACAGCCTCCTTTTGTGCCTCCAGTGGCACTTTGGGATCTCAATGTAGTTTTTTGGGTTCCAAAAGTCACTTTGGTTTGAACGAGTTAAAATATCTCACATGGAAAGTGGTCATGCTGTTGGCCCTGGCCTGGGCCAGGCGCGTGTCAGAATTGGCGGCTTTATCCTGTAAAAGCCCTTATCTGATTTTCCATTCGGACAGGGCGGAATTGAGGACTCGTCCTCCGTTTCTCCCTAAGGTGGTTTCAGAGTTTCACCTGAACCAACCTATTGTGGTGCCTGCGGCTACTAGGGACTTGGAGGACTCCAAGTTGCTAGACGTTGTCAGGGCCCTGAAAATATGTTTCCAGGACGGCTGGAGTCAGAAAATCTGACTCGCTGTTTATCCTGTATGCACCCAACAAGCTGGGTGCTCCTGCTTCTAAGCAGACTATTGCTCGTTGGATTTGTAGTACAATTCAGCTTGCACATTCTGTGGCAGGCCTGCCACAGCCAAAAATCTGTAAATGCCCACTCCACAAGGAAGGTGGGCTCATCTTGGGCGGCTGCCCGAGGGGTCTCGGCTTTACAACTTTGCCGAGCAGCTACTTGGTCAGGAGCAAATACGTTTGTAAAATTCTACAAAATTGATACCCTGGCTGAGGAGGACCTGGAGTTCTCTCAATTGGTGCTGCAGAGTCATCCGCACTCTCCCGCCCGTTTGGGAGCTTTGGTATAATCCCCATGGTCCTTACGGAGTTCCCAGCATCCACTTAGGACGTTAGAGAAAATAAGAATTTACTTACCGATAATTCTATTTCTCGTAGTCCGTAGTGGATGCTGGGCGCCCATCCCAAGTGCGGATTGTCTGCAATACTGGTACATAGTTATTGTTACCAAAAAATCGGGTTATTGCTGTAGTGAGCCATCTTTTCTAGAGGCTCCTCTGTTATCATGCTGTTAACTGGGTTCAGATCACAAGTTGTACAGTGTGATTGGTGTGGCTGGTATGAGTCTTACCCGGGATTCAAAATCCTTCCTTATTGTGTACGCTCGTCCGGGCACAGTATCCTAACTGAGGCTTGGAGGAGGGTCATAGGGGGAGGAGCCAGTGCACACCAGATAGTCCTAAAGCTTTCTTTAGATGTGCCCAGTCTCCTGCGGAGCCGCTATTCCCCATGGTCCTTACGGAGTCCCCAGCATCCACTACGGACTACGAGAAATAGAATTATCGGTAAGTAAATTCTTATTTTTACACGGGTCCGAGGCAGACTCGGATCCTCCCGCCTTGCTCGGTTAACCCGAGCGCGCCCGAACGTCATCATCCCGCTGTCGGATTCTCGCGAGATTCGTATTCTATAGAAGGAGCCGCGCGTCGCCGCCATTTTCACTCGCGCATTGGAGATAGGGAGAGGACGTGTGCAGCGTTCTCTCAGTTGTGCTCGGTGTGCTGCAAATATCTGTGCTCAGTGTGCTGCAAATATCTACGTTCTCTGCCTGAAAAATGCTCCATATATGTGCTGCATTGTAGTATATAGTAGGAGGACAGTGCAGAATTTTGCTGACCAGTGACCACCAGTATTATATCAGTACGGTACAGTAGTCCACTGCTCTACCTACCTCTGTGTCGTCAAGTATACTATCCATCCATACCTGTGGTGCATTTTAGTTGTGCGCAGTAGTAGGAGGACAGTGCATAATTTTGCTGACCACCAGTATATAATATATAGCAGTACGGTACAGTAGGCCATTGCTATTGATATATTATTGGCATATAATTCCACACATTAAAAAATGGAGAACAAAAATGTGGAGGGTAAAATAGGGAAAGATCAAGATCCACTTCCACCTCGTGCTGAAGCTGCTGCCACTAGTCATGGCCGAGACTATGAAATGCCATCAACGTCGTCTGCCAAGGCTGATGCCCAATGTCCTAGTAGACAGCATGTAAAATCCAAAAAACAAAAGTTCAGTAAAATGACCCAAAAATCTAAATTAAAAGCGTCTGAGGAGAAGCGTAAACTTGTCAATATGCCATTTACGACACTGAGTGGCAAGGAACGGCTGAGACCCTGGCTTATGTTCATGGCTAGTGGTTCAGATTCACATGAGGATGGAAGCACTCATCCTCTCGCTAGAAAAAAGAAAAGACTTAAGCTGGCAAAAGCACAACATAGAACTGTGCGTTCTTCTAAATCACAAATCCCCAAGGAGAGTCCAATTGTCTGTTGCGATGCCTGACCTTCCCAACACTGGACGGGAAGAGGTAGCGCCTTCCACCATTTGCACGCCCCCTGCAAGTGCTGGAAGGAGCACCCGCAGTCCAGTTCCTGATAGTCAAATTGAAGATGTCACTGTTGAAGTACACCAGGATGAGGATATGGGTGTTGCTGGCGCTGAGGAGGAAATTGACCAGGAGGATTCTGATGGTGAGGTGGTTTGTTTAAGTCAGGCACCCGGGGAGACACCTGTTGTCCGTGGGATGAATATGGCCATTGACATGCCTGGTCAAATTACAAAAAAAATCACCTCTTCGGTGTGGAATTATTTCAATAGAAATGCGGACAACTGGTGTCAAGCCGTGTGTTGCCTTTGTCAAGCTGTAATAAGTAGGGGTAAGGACGTTAACCACCTAGGAACATCCTCCCTTATACGTCACCTGGAGCGCATTCATCAGAAGTCATTGACGAGTTCAAAAACTTTGGGTGACAGCGGAAGCAGTCCACTGCCAACTAAATCCCTTCCTCTTGTAACCAAGCTCCTGCAAACCACACCACCAACTCCCTCAGTGTCAATTTCCTCCTTAGACAGGAAAGCCAATAGTCCTGCAGGCCATGTCACTGTCAAGTCTGATGAGTCCTCTCCTGCCTGGGATTCCTCCGATGCATCCTTCAGTGTAACGCCTACTGCTGCTGTTGTTGCTGCTGGGAGTCGATCGTCATCCCAGAGGGGAAGTCGGAAAACCACTTGTACTACTTCCAGTATGCAATTGACTGTCCAACAGTCCTTTGCGAGGAAGATGAAATATCACAGCAGTCATCCTGCTGCAAAGCGGATAACTCAGGCCTTGGCAGCCTGGGTGGTGTTAAACGTGTTTCCGGTATCCAGGGGCGTATCTACCCATTGGCCAGGATGGCACTCTCCAGGGGCGCCAGCCGAGCAGGGGGCGCCGCCCGATGGTGCCACCCTCGGCCAATGGATGGAATCCCTTAAGCTGTAGTGTCTGGCAATACCTGATGTGCCGAGCTGCCTGTGCATTGCCTGGGATGGAGGGTGGAGGATCGCTCAGCAAGCAGGAGCTGGCGCCAGTGTCCGGCACTGCAATGCACTACAGGGAAGAAACTGAAAATAAACTACAACTCCCAGCAACCCTTGCTGTCGGGAGCTCCCGGAGGCAAGGGCTGCTGGGAGCTGTAATTTTTTTTTTTTTTCAGTTTCTTCACTTAGTTTGGTGCGGTGCCGGACACCGGCGCCAGCTCCTGCCTGCAGAGCGATACTCCGCCCTTCATCCCAGGCAGCTCGTCACAGCAGGTATTGCCAGATACTGCGGCTATTTGCTGGGATGTTGTGGGGTTGGGACTAGGGTTATGTGCTGTGTGGGGAGGTTATGTATGTGCTGGGAGTGGGGGAGACAACTACTATGTGCTAAGGGTGGACTACAGCTATGTGCTGGTAGGGGGATGGGGACTATGGCTATGTGCTGGGAATGGGATGGGGACTATAGCTAGGTGTTGGGAGGGGGATGGGGACTATGGATATGTGCTTGGGGAGGTGATGGTCTATGTGCAGGGAGGGGGACTATGGATATTTATGTTGGCAGGGAACTATTGTTATGTGATGGGAGGGGGTGGGGCCTACTGTATGACTATGTTGGGAGAGGTGGAGACTACGGCTATTGCTTGGGGAGGTGTGAGCAATGGTTATTTACTGGGAGGGTATTATGGGAGGGGGATGGGGACTATGACTATATGACTGTGGGGGCATATCTGGCACTGTGGGAGCACATGTGTTTCTTGCACTGTGGGGGCATATCTAGCACTGTGGGGGCTTATTGGGCACCATGGGGGCATGTGTATCTGGCAATGTGGGGCATATCTGGCAACATGGGGGAATATGTGTATCTGGCACCGTGGGGGCATATCTGACACTGTTGGGGCATATCTAGCACCTTGGGGGCATATCTGGCACTATTGGGGGCATATGTGTATCTGGCACTATTGGGGGCATATGTGTATCTGGCACTGCAGTATTGGGGTCATATGTGTATCATGCCCCCATTTTCATTGGCTATGCCCCATGTGGCATGTGACCACACCCATTTTTTGAGCATGAACTAAAAATGTTTTCTATTTGCACCACTGGGTAGTGCGCTGCACTGCACTTCTGTGCACTACTATTTGATTATACTACCTGGCCTTGGGTGGCATTGTGTGCATTGGGTGGGAACTGCTACTGTGTGGGCATGATGTGTATAATGGTTACTACTGTGTGGCGTAATTTGAATTGGGGGAACTATTGTATGGTCATGCCCCTTTCCCACAGGATCATGTCCCTTTTTTGCACATGCACCTTTCCTATTTCAATTATGGGGGGCGCCAGTCTCTTACTTTGCCAGGGGCGCTCGGACCCTTAGATACACCCCTGCCGGTATCCACCGTTAATTCACAGGAAACTAGAGATTTGCTTGAGGTACTGTGTACCCGGTACCAAATACCATCTAGGTTCCATTTCTCTAGGCAGGCAATACCGAGAATGTACACAGACCTCAGAAAAAGAGTCACCAGTGTCCTAAAAAATGCAGTTGTACCCAATGTCCACTTAACCACGGACATGTGGACAAGTGGAGCAGGGCAGATTATATGACTGTGACGGCCCACTGGGTAGATGTATTGCCTCCCGCAGCAAGAACAGCAGCAGCTGCACCAGTAGCAGCATCTCGCAAACGCCAACTCGTTCCTAGGCAGGCTACGCTTTGTATCACCGCTTTCCATAAGAGGCACACAGCTGACAACCTCTTACGGAAACTGAGGAACATCATCGCAGAATGGTTTACCCCAATTGGACTCTCCTGGGGATTTGTGACATCGGACAACGCCACCAATATTGTGTGTGCATTACATGTGGGCAAATTCCAGCACGTCCCATGTTTTGCACATACATTGAATATGGTGGTGCAGAATTATTTAAAAAATGACAGGGGCGTGCAAGAGATGCTGTCGGTGGCCCGAAGAATTGCGGGCCACTTTCGGCATTCAGCCACGGCGTGCCGAAGACTGGAGCACCAGCAAACACTCCTGAACCTGCCCCGCCATCATCTGAAGCAAGAGGTGGTAACTAGGTGGAATTCAACCCTCTATATGCTTCAGAGGATGGAGGAGCAGCAAAAGGCCATTCAAGCCTATACAGCTACCTACGATATAGACAAAGGAGGGGGAATGCACCTGACTCGCAGTGGAGAATGATTTCAACGTTGTGCAAGGTTCTGCAACCCTTTGAACTTGCCACACGTGAAGTCAGTTCAGACACTGTCAGGTCATTCCCCTCATCAGGCTTTTGCAGAAGAAGCTGGAGAGATTGAAGGAGGAGCTAAAACAGAGCGATTCCGCTAGGCATGTGGGACTTGTGGATGGTGCCCTTAATTCGCTTAACCAGGATTCACGGGTGGTCAATCTGTTGAAATCAGAGCACTACATTTTGGCCACCGTGCTCGATCCTAGGTTTAAAACCTACGTTGGATCTCTTTCCGGCAGACACAAGTCTGCAGAGGTTCAAAGACCTGCTGGTGAGAAAATTGTCAAGTCAAGCGGAACGTGACCCGTCAACAGCTCCTCCTTCATTCTCCCGCAACTGGGGCTGCGAGGAAAAGGCTAAGAATTCCGAGCCCACCCGCTGGCGGTGATGCAGGGCAGTCTGGAGGGAGTGCTGACATCTGGTCCGGACTGAAGGACCTGCCAACGATTACGGACATGTCGTCTACTGTCACTGCATATGATTCTGTCACCATTGAAAGAATGGTGGAGGATTATATGAGTGACCGCATCCAAGTAGGCACGTCAGACAGTCAGTACGTATACTGGCAGAAAAAAGAGGCAATTTCGAGGCCCTTGCACAAAGTGGCTATATTTTACCTAAGTTGCCCCCCCTCCAGTGTGTACTCCGAAAGAGTGTTTAGTGCAGCCGCTCACCTTGTCAGCAATCGGCGTACGAGGTTACTTCCAGAAAATGTGGAGAAGATGATGTTCATCAAAATGAATTATAATCAATTCCTCCGTGGAGACATTCACCAGCAATTGCCTCCAGAAAGTACACAGGGACCTGAGATGGTGAATTCCAGTGGGGACAAATTAATAATCTGTGAGGAGGGGGATGTACACAGTGAAAGGGGTGAGGAATCGGACGATGAGGAGGAGGTGGACATCTTGCCTCTGTAGAGCCAGTTTGTGCAAGGAGAGATTGATTGCTTCTTTTTTGGTGGGGGCCCAAACCAACCAGTCATTGCAGTCAGTCGTGTGGCAGACCCTGTCGCTGAAATGATGGGTTTGTTAAAGTGTGCATGTCCTGTTTATACAACATAAGGGTGGGTGGGAGGGCCCAAGGACAATTCCATCTTGCACCTCCCTTTTTTTTTTTTTCTTTAATTTATCTTTGCATCATGTGCTGTTTGGGGACTATTTTTAAATTTGCCATCCTGTCTGACACTGCTAGATGGGCCAGGTGTTTGTGTCGGCCGCTTGGGTCGCTTAGCTTAGTCATTCAGCGACCTCGGTGCAAATTTTAGGACTAAAAATAATATTGTGAGGTGTTCAGAATGGACTGGAAATGAGTGGAAATTATGGTTATTGAGGTTAATAATACTATGGGATCAAAATTACCCCCAAATTCTATGATTTAAGCTGTTTTGAGGGGTTTTTTTGTAAAAAAAACAAAAAAAAAAACACCCGAATCCAAAACACACCCGAATCCGACAAAAAATTTTCAGGGAGGTTTTGCCAAAACGCGTCCGAATCCAAAACACGGCCGCGAAACCAAAACACAAAACACGAAAAATGTCTGGTGCACATCACGTATATGTGTGTGTTTATGTATATATGTATTGACCGTTTGCCAATACATCGTATTTTGTCAAGTTGAAAGTCTCCTGAGTGCCTTTATTTTGGAACTTGTATGCTGCTGCCGGAGTGCACCTGGAGCCATTATTACAGCTGTTTGAGTGCCGAGTGCGTTGGACTTTATATGAGGTATTCATTTACCTGTTGTATGGCACCTCTAATATACTGATATTGCCTTATGGCTTGAGGATTTTTCTCCACCACTCATCTACATTATATTTGTGGGACTCTCTTGCTGATCTTGGGCCTGCTTTATGATACAGGTTGAGTATCCCTTATCCAAAATGCTTGGGACCGGAAGTATTTTGGATATCGGATTTTTCCGTATTTTGGAATAATTGCATACCTTAATGACATATCATGGTGATGGGACCCAAGTCTAAGCACAGAATGCATTTGTTTCATATACACCTTATACACAGCCTGAAGGTAATTATAGGCAATATTTTTTATTAACTTTGTGCATTAAACAAAGTGTGTGTACATTCACACAATTCATTTGTTTAATATACATCTTATACACACAGCCTGAAGGTCATTTAATACAATATTTTTTATAACTTTGTGTATTAAACAAAGTTTGTGTACATTGAGCCATCAGAAAACAAAGGTTTCACTATCTCACTCTCTCTCAAAAAATTCCGTATTTCTGAATATTCCGTATTTTGGAATATTTGGATATGGGATACTCAACCTGTACTTGCTTTAGGACTGCATATTTAAAGCGACAGTAACCAATTGATTTGTGCCTTTCATTACATTGGTATAGTGATACTGTTAGCAGTTCATAATGGATGCCACCGTACAGGAGGTTGCTGGCTGCAGAAATATAGTTATGCCAGCACCCGGTGAGACTTTCAGTTATACTGCAGGCCAGATTGAAAGCATTCTTGTCCCTGATGTTTTGTCATTGAGTGATCCTATTTTTAACTCAGAAGATTTATATCAACAATTAATAAAATTGAAACGCCGCGAAATAGACTATTATCTACATGGTGTATCATTATCCGAGTACTACCGTGAGCGGAAGATCCCACGCGGCTTTAGGGTACATAATGTACCCACTATTGGGCGTAACAACCCTGAGTTTGTTGTAAAATGGATCGCTATTTTAAATAAATGTGCCTTTGACCTTATGATTGCGGTCATTGAGGAATCTAACCGTGAATTGGCAGCTGTGAAACTGAAAATTTCTACGTTTGAGAGTAAACATTTAAAGACACTAGAGGAAGAATCTAGTCAGGATTGGCTCAATAAGATTGAAGTACAGTGCGAACAATATAAACGCAATCTTATTAAGTTCAAGAAAGGCAAAAAGTATACTGTGGACAATGATTATGATGACAATCGTGTCTACAAATGGCTATCAGGCACAGATACGTCTCGACAAGATCAGAGTGTTTACCGCCAGCGAAGACCTTGGCAGAGGAGGGGGCAATTCTCTAAGTCTGATGTACAAAGCTCGAATAGTGATTTCATTGTTTCTGAATCTGACGATTTATCAAAGAGCTCTAATGTCCCTTTAGGAAAATCCAGGAAAGGGGCAGTTACAGCTCCCGCAGAGCTCCCACCCGTCGGGGGGGCCAAAACAAGAGGAAGTCGCAAGGCGGTGGACAAAAAGAAAACTTAGTATTTAACTTGTCGAAAAGGAAGTTGGAGCCACTCGAAGTAGTGGTTCTTAACAAAGGATTAAGTTTTGTGCCTACAAATTGTTATGATGCCTACAGTTGGACACGTGATTCTCATCATTTTGCTAGGAAACTTAGATTGAAAGAATTCTTTCAGGATAAGCAACAATTAAGCTTTGAGTCTAATGTGTTTGATACATTTGTTAAATCTGCCTCGAGGTCTAGGTTTGATCCGGTATCTAGTAATGCATCCCTTAGGACCTTTAATAGATTATTGGATGGGTCGGTACAGAGATTTATTGCTGCTCCAGGGAAAGTTAAACATAATTTATCTAAAGCTGAAATTAATGCATTACAAAACCTGACCTCGTATGAGGATATTGTTGTTCGCCCTGCTGATAAGGGCAGGGGGCAATTGTATTACAAGATTTGGATGTTTATCGCGCTGAGATTCTGTCGCAGCTTGCGACACAGCGGTTTATAAAAAATTGGGGAATGATTCCAGTTAATTATCAGAGGGAGCTTCAATGCATTTTAAAATCTGCCTCTGATAGTGGTTTCATCTCTAGTAAAGTGTATGATGCTCTTATGGTCGTACATCCGGTGGTACCGGTTTTATACACTTTACCGAAATTACATAAAAATCCTCTGTCCTCCGGGCCGCCCCATTATCTCAGCTCGCAATTCTTTGTTCCAGCCGGTGTCCCAGTTGCTTGATTGCATTATTCAACCATTATTGCCTAAAAAGAAATCGTTTCTTAAAGATACAACGTCCTTTTTAAATCAATTAGCAGAGCTTAGAGATATTCCTGCTGATACCCTGATGTGTTGTCTGTATGTTTCAAGTTTGTATACATCCATACCTCACGCAGGGGGTATGTCGGCTATGAGCGATTTTCTTGCCCAATTTCTTCCAAGTGTGTCATTTAATCATGATTTATTCCTTCATCTTCTCGAACTCACGTTGAACAGGAATTATTTCCTGTTTGACGGGCAGTTCTATCTACAGCTACGAGGGTGTGCCATGGGTTCGTCCGTGGCCCCCTCGTATGCTAATATTTACATGTTCCAACAGGAAGAAAAAATGTTCCTACATAATCCTGAGGCTTGTGACTATATATTCTGGTACACCAGATATATAGATATATTCTTGCTCTGGACTGGGGGAAAGGAAAGATTTGTGACACTGATGGAGGAGATCAATAGTTTGGACTCTCCCATTAAGTTCACATATACATGTGATCCCTCTGTGGCCGTGTTTTTGGATGTTAATATATCTTTGAACAATGGAGTCTTTGAAACCACTGTCCATCATAAATTGACAGATAGAAATACCTTTCTCATGGCGTCCAGTCATCATCCGGATGCCTTAAAAAAGGGTCTTCGATGAAATTGACGATGAATTGTGATCCGATGAAATTGCCAAAAGCATTAGATGATTTAATTGAGAAATTTGTGGTCAGAGGTTATGATTTACAAATCCTTAGGAAACAGAAACAGGATATTCTCAGGTTGCCTAGACAAGATCTTCTCAAACCATCTATGAGAAAAACTGAGAAAATTATCCCTTGGGCATCTGACTTCACTACAGCCAGCCCTATAGTACAAAGAGCCACAAGGGCTTTGTGGCCTATAGTGAAATCCGACCCTGACTTGCCGTGTTTTTATGACATCAGACCTGTAACTGCTTTCCGTAGGGGTCGTTATTTGCTAGATAGGTTAGTTAAAGCTGACATTACGGGTAGAAATGTGTCTAAACCTCACAATGTGTATACTAAACCTCCTGGCTGCTATAAGTGCAGTCAATGCACCACTTGTAGCCACATGATTGCGTGTAAAACTTTCCGACACCCCCATGTAGATAAGAGTTATGATATACGTTATGTTTTGACATGTTGTTCTTCATTTGTTTACGTTGTGGTCTGTCCATGTGGATTATACTACGTGGGTCAGACCACACGTAAATTTAGCGAGCGAATGGCGGCACATAGATCCACCATACATTTGACGCTGTTGGGTCGTCTGATTAATCAGCCTGTTGCGAAGCATTTTAAAGAATGTAATCATTCACTATCCTCTCTTAAACATTTTATAATTGATCATGTCCCCCCGTCTATCAGAGGTGGCGATAGAGCAAAAATGCTATTAATTAAAGAATCTAGATGGATTATGAGATTGGGAACGATTTTCCCCAATGGTCTGAATGAGAAGATTAATTGGAACATGTTATAGGATGTATTTTTTGTGTTGCTGCTATATTATATCGTTGTAATTTCTCTAACGTCCTAGTGGATGCTGGGAACTCCGTAAGGACCATGGGGATTAGCGGGCTCCGAAGGAGGCTGGGCACTCTAGAAAGATCTTAGACTACCTGGTGTGCACTGGCTCCTCCCACTATGACCCTCCTCCAAGCCTCAGTTAGATTTCGTGCCCGGCCGAGGTTGGATGCACACTAGGGGCTCTCCTGAGCTCTTAGAAAGTTATAGTCTTAGAATTTGTTATTTTCAGTGAGACCTGCTGGCAACAGGCTCACTGCAGCGAGGGACTAAGGGGAGAAGAAGCGAACTCGCCTGCTTGCAGCCGGATTGGGCTTCTTAGGCTACTGGACACCATTAGCTCCAGAGGGATCGACCGCAGGCCCAGCCTTGATGTTCGGTCCCGGAGCCGCGCCGCCGTCCCCCTTACAGAGCCAGAAGCAAGAAGATGGTCCGGAAAATTGGCGGCATGAAGACTCTGTCTTCACCAAGGTAGCGCACAGCACTGCAGCTGTGCGCCATTGCTCCTCTCACACACTTCACACTCCGGTCACTGAGGGTGCAGGGCGCTGGGGGGGGGCGCCCTGAGGCAGCAATAAAAACACCTTTGCTGGCTAAAATACCTCAATATATGGCCCCAGGGGCTATATATGAGGTAAATACCCCTGCCAGAATTCCATAAAAAACGGGAGAATAGGCCGCGAAAAAGGGGCAGAGCCTATCTCCTCAGCACACTGGCGCCATTTTTCCCTCACAGCTCGGCTGGAGGGAAGCTCCCTGGCTCTTCCCTGCACAGTAAGAGGGAAAAGAGAGGGGGGGCATTAAATTTGGCACTGTATACAGTATATTATATAAAAGCTATTAGGGACATAACTCAGTTAGTCCCTGTATATATATAGCGCTCTGGTGTGTGCTGGCATACTCTTACTCTGTCCCCCCAAAGGGCTTTTGTGGGTCCTGTCCTCGTTTAGAGCATTCCCTGTGTGTCTGTGGTGTGTCGGTACGGCTGTGTCGACATGTTGAATGAGGAGGCTTATATGGTGACAGAACAGAGGCCGATATATGTGATGTCGCCCCCTGTGGGGCCGACACCAGAGTGGATGGATAGGTGAAAGGTATTAACCGACAGTGTCAACTCCTTACATAAAAGGGTGGATGACGTAACAGCTGTGGGACAGCCGGCTTCGCAGCCCGCGTCTCAAAGGCCATCAGGGGCTCAAAAACGCCCGCTCTCTCAGATGGCAGACACAGATGTCGACACGGAGTCTGACTCCAGTGTCGACAAGGTGGAGACATATACACAATCCACTAGGAACATCCGTGACGTGATCCCGGCAATAAAAAATGTGTTATACATTTCTGACTTTAACCCAAGCACCTCTAAAAATGAGTTTTAGGTTTGGGGAGAAAAAAAAGGCAGTGTTTTGTTCCCCCATCAGATGAATAAATGAAGTGTGTGAAAGCGTGGGTTCCCCCGTTAAGAAACTGGTAATTTATAAAAAGTTACTGATGGCGTACCCTTTCCCGCCAGGTGGATAAGTTACGCTGGGAGATATCCCTTAGGGTGGATAAGGCGCTCACACGTTTGTCAAAAAAGGTGGCACTGCCGTCTTAGGATACGGCCACTTTAATAGGTACCGGTTGATAAAAAACAGGAGGCTATCCTGAAGTCTGTATTTACACACTCAGGTACTAGACTGAGACCTGCAGATAGTGCTGCTGCAGCGTGGTCGGTGACCCTGTCAAACAGGGATACTAGTTGGCAAACATAAAAACATATTAAAGACGTCGTCTTATATATGGGGGATGCACAGAGGGATATTTTGCCGGCTGGCATCCAAAATAAATGTAATGTCCATTCTGTCAGGAGGGTATTAGAGACCTGTCACTGGACAGGTGATGCTGACTTAAAAAGCGCATAGAGAGCCTTATAAGGGTGAGGAATTATTTGGGGATGGTCTCTGGGACCTCGTATCCACAGCAACTGCTGGGAAGAAATAATTTTACCTCGGGTTTCCTCACAGACAAAGGTACAGTCCTTTCGGCTTCAGAAAAGCAAGCGGGTCAAATGGCGCTTCCTTTCTGTACAGAGACAAGGGTAGAGGGAAAAAAGCTGCACCAGTCAGCCTGTTCCCAGAATCAAGATTCTTCCCCCGCCTCCTGTGAGGCCACACCATGACGCGGGTGCTCCACAGGTGTAGCCAGGTACGGTGGGGGGCCGTCTCAAAAATTTCAGCAATTAGTGGGCTCGCTCACAGGTGGATCCCTGTTTCTTTCAAGTAGTATTTCAGGGGTACAAGCTGGAATTCGAGATGTCTCCCCCCAGCCGTTTCCTAAAATATGCCTTGCTGACAACTCCCTCGGGCAGGGAGGCTGTGCTAGAGGCAATTAATAAGCGGTATTCCCAGCAGGTAATACTCAAGGTGCCCCTACTTCAACAAGGACGGGGTTACTATTCCACACGGGTTGGGGTACCGAAACCGCATGGTTCGGTGTGACCCATTTTATATTAAAATCCTTGAACACAAAAATTCAAGTTCAAGATGGAATCGCTCAGGGCGGTTATTCCAAGCCTGGACGAGGGGGATTACATGGTATCCTGGGACATCAAGGATGCTTACCTGCATGTCCCCATTTACCATCCTCGCCAGGAGTACCTCAGATTTGTGGTACAGGATTACCATTACCAAGTCCAGACACTGCCGTTTGGACTGTACATGGCACCGAGGGTGTTTTATCAAGGTAATGGCCGAAATGTTGATACTCCTTCAAAAAAAAAAAAAAGGGAGTTGTAATTATCCCGTACTTGGACAATCTCGTTATAAGGGCGAGGTCCAAGGAGCAGTTGGTAGTCGGGGTAGCACTATTTTGGAAAGTGCTACAACAGCATGGTTGGATTCTAAACAGTCCAAAGTCACAGCTGGTTCCTATGACACGTCTACTGTTCCTGGGGATGGTTCTGGACATAAACCAGAAATAGTGTTTCTCCCGGAGGAGAAAGCCAAGGAGTTGTCATCTCTAGTCAGAGACCTCCTGAAGCCAAAATAGGTAGCGGTGCATCATTGCACGCGAGTCCTGGGAAAAATGGTAGCTTCCTACGAAGCAATCCCATTAGGCAGGTTCCATACAAGAACTTTTCAGAGGGACCTGTTGGACAAGTGGTCCGGATCGCATCTTCCGATGCATAGGCTGATAACCCTGTCTCCAAGGACCAGGGTATCTCTACTGTGGTGGCTGCAGAGTGCCCATCTTCAAGAGGGCCGCAGGTTCGGCATACAGGACTAGGTCCTAGTGACCATGGATTCCAGCCTTTGAGGCTGGGAGGCAGTCACACAGGGAAGAAATTTCCAGGGACTTTGGTCAAGTCAGGTTATTTCCCTACACATAAATATTCTGGACCTGAGGGCCATTTACAATGCCCTGAGGCCGGCAAGGCCTCTGCTTCAAAACCAGCCAGTACTGATCCAATCAGACGGCAGTCGCCCATGTAAACCAACAGGGCGGCACAAGAAGCAGGATGGCGATGGCAGAAGCCACAAGGATTCTCCGATAGGCGGAAAATCATGTGTTAGCACTGTCAGCAGTGTTCATTCCCGGAGTGGACAACTGGGAAGCAGATCTTCTCAACAGACACGACCTCCACCCGAGAGAATGGGGACTTCCTCCAGAAGTCTTCCAATAGGATTGTACACCATTGGGAAAGGCCACAGGTGGACATGATGGCGTCCCGCCTCAACAAAAAGCTATAGAAGATATTGCACCGGGTCAAGGGACCCTCAGGCGATAGCTATGGACGCTCTGGTAACACCGTGGGTGTACCAGTCGGTTTATGTGTTCTCCCCTCTGCCTCTCATACCAAAGGTACTGAGAATAATAAGAAGGCGAGGAGTAAGAACGATACTCGTGGATGGCCAAGAAGAGCTTGGTACCCAGAACTTCAAGAATTTATATCAGAGGACCCATGGCCTCTGCCACTCAGACAGGACCTGCGGCAGCAGGGGCCCTGTCTGTTCCAAGACTTACCGCGGCTGCGTTTGTCGGCATGGCGGTTGAACGCCGGATCCTGAAGGAAAAGGGCATTCCGGAGGAAGTCATTCCTACGCTTACTAAAGCCAGGAAAGAGGTTACAGCAACTCATTATCACCGCATATGGCGAAAATATGTTGCATGGTGTGAGGCCGAAAGGGCCCCAACAGAGGAATTTCAACTAGGTCGATTTCTGCATTTCCTGCAAGCAGGATTGACTATGGGCCTTAAATTGGGTTCCATTAAGGTACAGATCTCGGCTCTGTCGATTTTCTTTCAAAAAGAACTAGCTTCAGTACCTGAAGTTCAGACATTTATAAAAGGAGTGCTGCAGAGTCAGCCCCCGTTTGTGCCTCCTGTGGCACTTTGGGATCTCAACGTGGTGTTGGGTTTCTTAAAATCACATTGGTTTGAACCACTAAAAACCGTGGATCTGAAATATCTCACGTGGAAGGTGGTTATTGGCCTTGGCTTCTGCCAGGCGAGTATCAAAGTTGGCGGCTTTGTCTTGTAAAAGCCCTTATTTGATTTTCCATATGGATAGGGCAGAATTGAGGACTCGTCCCCAGTTTCTCCCAAAGGTGGTGTCAGCGTTTCACCTGAACCAGCCTATTGTGGTGCCTAGGCTACTAGGGACTTGGAGGACTCCAAGTTGCTAGACGTTGTCAGGGCACTGAAAATATAGGTTTCCAGAACGGCTAGAGTCAGAAAATCTGACTCTCTGTTTATCCTATATGCACCTAACAAGCTGGGTGCTCCTAAGCAGACTATTGCTCGTTGGATTTGTAGTACAATTCAGCTTGCACATACTGTGGCAGGCCTGCCACAGCCAAAATCTGTCAATGCCCATTCCACAAGGAAGGTGGGCTCATCTTGGGCGGCTGCCCGAGAGGTCTCGGCTTTACAACTTTGCCGAGCAGCTACTTGGTCAGGGGCAAACACGTTTGCAAAAATTCTACAAATTTGATACCCTGGCTGAGGAGGACCTGGAGTTCTCTCATTCAGTGCTGCAGAGTCATCCGCACTCTCCCGCCCGTTTGGGAGCTTTGGTATAATCCCCATGGTCCTTACGGAGTTCCCAGCATCCACTAGGACGTTAGAGAAAATAAGAATTTACTCACCGGTAATTCTATTTCTCGTAGTCCGTAGTGGATGCTGGGCGCCCATCCCAAGTGCGGTTTATCTGCAATACTTGTACATAGTTATGGTTAACTAAATCGGGTTATTGTTGAGCCATCTGTTGAGAGGCTCTATTGTTTCATACTGTTAACTGTGTTTCATATCACGAGTTGTACGGTGTGGCTGGTATGAGTCTTACCCGGGATTCAAAATCCTTCCTTATTGTGTACGCTCGTCCGGGCACAGTACCTAACTGAGGCTTGGAGGAGGGTCATAGTGGGAGGAGCCAGTGCACACCAGGTAGTCTAAGATCTTTCTAGAGTGCCCAGCCTCCTTCGGAGCCCGCTAATCCCCATGGTCCTTACGGAGTTCCCAGCATCCACTACGGACTACGAGAAATAGAATTACCGGTGAGTAAATTCTTATTTTTTCTGTTTCATTTAATGTCATTCTGTGTTTTTTGTTTATATGTGTATTTATGTACTGTGATATATGTAGGTATTGGTGCATGATTCTCCCTGGGTACAGCTGATGCGGGGCGGCTTGCCTGTGGTTATGCGATGAGATCACTGCCCGGTGGAACGCGGAAGTTGATTCATGTGGAACGCATAGCTGTTCCCATGGTGACCACTTCCGGGTGCCGGAGGAGTGACTGGACGCCGGGCCGCTAGTTGCGAGCGCTGCCGCTACAGCGGATTCAGGTGAGTATGATTGCGTGTGGGGGATTTAAGCAGGGTTGTTTGTACACTGCATAGATTGGTGTCGTCCTGAGGAAGGGGCTGAGTCCCCGAAAACGTTTGACTGTTTGCCAATACATCGTATTTTGTCAAGTTGAAAGTCTCCTGAGTGCCTTTATTTTGGAACATATATATATATATATATATATATATATATATATATATATATATATATATATATATATATATATATATATATATATATATATATATATATATCTCTATCTATCTATCTATCTATCTTTTGGTTCACCTTGACAAAGGGGCGCACATGCCCCGAAACGTTGGCCTGTACATATAGCAATATGGAATAAATTTTCACAGCACTTTTTCCACTACTGAGAGTCTCCGAGTGCCGCTGCTTGTATGATGTGGTAAAGTATTGATTGTTTCCAGAGGGCACCGGAGTGAATATCCAATGAGGGGTGAGTGCCGGTCCTATGTACTGTGTGTGTGTATATGTATGTATGTATGTGTGTGTGTATGTATGTATGTATGTATATATACCCCTAGTATAATAATAAAATATATAATCACTGACGGCAAATAGATGAACACGTTTTTTTATGTCCGTACTTTGTAGGTCGACCGCGTGCAGTGATTACTGCAGACACCCTACTTGGCAAACTGTCCACAAGTTCCTGGACAACAGCAGGCAGTATATTTTGCCATTCTTCCTTAAGGACAGTGACAAACTGTGACACTGAAGAATGTTGAGTCATTCTAGAATGTACCCATCACTCCAATTCGCCCCAGAGGTTCTCAGTTTGGTTAAGATATGGACTCTGACCTGGCCAGTCCATCCGGATTACCAAACTTTCTATATACCAGTACAGCATCACCCATGAAACAAAATCACACAGCCTATGATGATCCCCTTTTCAGAGTCAGTTGGCTCCTTCCAGCAAGCCATTTCATTAGCAAGTTATCTAAGCAGTGCCCCTCTACCGGGTTGTTTTTTGTTTCTTTTTGTTTGTTTTTTTAATACTTTCAGGCACACCATTTAACTTGTACAAGGAGGGGTGTCCAATTGCTTTTGTCCACATATTGTATGTGGTGGTTCACTAGTAGCTATTGTCTGATAAGACAATTTTATCCTGCGTCATAGAAAGGCACATTTTCTTTATATTGGGAGGGAATGTAGTGCCCTATCACACCCATAATGACCTGTAAATATAAGACCGTATTGCCTAGTGCTACAGAAAACGATAGTTCCCAGATGGAGGAATGACACCTTGGGGCTAAGTCAGATGTGGTTGGAGTAGCTATCGTTATGCCTTGCTTGGAAGCGGTAGTGAAAGCTCTGTATGTTAATGCAGCAGGAGTTATTTATTACATGCCTCTTGGTGCAGAAGTGATCTGAGCTGCATCCTAGGACACAGGTGTTGGATTACTAATTTACCACTGGGCAGCTTGGGGCACCCATGGTGATCCGCAAGCCGACGATCACAGAGCTCAGGAAATCTCTATCCAATGAGATCTTCGCTTCCTCTAAACGGCAGTGACACGCTTCCGTTTTCACAAACTGAGGCTGTTGCCGCCCCATCCCCTCCCTCAAAATGGCATCAGACTGTCAATCACTGAAAGTCTGATGCCGGTTTGCTTCCTACATGTGTACAGTACCAAACATCGGTACTGTGTGTGTCAGGAAGTATATCCAACTGGTTCTCATTGAGGGACCTTGTGTGCTTTGTCAAATTCCATGCCCAAACCCCCCATTACTTGTCTGCAAACTCCTCTTTCAAGTTTGATCTGACACTTTAGTAGTTATTGTCTGGTAATAACAAACTTTAAACAAAAAAACATTTTCCACAGATGGGGGAAATCTTCAGCCCAAAATTTCCCCCATAAGGCATGAAATAAAGCAGTACCACATTTAATGCAGTACTTTTGTCTAGTTTATTATATGGTAGTCCCTTGTTGGATTACTATATTCTTCCTACACATAGCCATCATTTCAATTGAATCGGCGATAATATAAAAATCTGTACAAAAAAAAACCACTTTTTTTTTATTTTTTTTGTTTGTGTGTGTGTAGGTTTTGACCCCCACCAATCTTAGCTTTTTACTATTTTGGAAAATCAGGTTTGCTTCTGGTTCCTTTCATGACGTTTCAATAAACCCTTTTGGCCATTTGGGTTATAAAAAGAATTTGTATTTGAATGAAGAGACTAATGGTGCTTTCTGGAAATACAAAGTGTTCTGGAGGAAAAAAAAGACCAGGTAGAATTTGTGTAGGTACGCATTAAAAATAAATAATTCGCTGTTGGATTTGACGAGCGCAGATATGAAAAAATTACCTTGGCACAAGGGTGAGAAAACTCTCAGCAGTGAATGGGTTTAAGTAGCCTAATGTATCATGGTTTTTATTTAAAATGGAAAGCATCTTTTTCAGAAAGCCACATACAATTGTTATTGAATTTTTCTATCCTCTCAATATTTTCTTTCACATAGGTGAAGCTACCAGCAATAAATCCAAACCCATCTGGGAAAGGAGCACCTCCCTCAGAAGCCAAAAAGGACAAACTTGGGAAAAAATGTTTTTTCCCCCCAATGTAAGTTGTGGGTTTTGTGGTGGTTTTTTTTTTTTTTTCTTTTTTCTATTTGGGCCAAACAAGAGAACTAGACCTAGTCTCTGCAAACCCACATTATCAGGGGGAAGGGATGGACCAAAATGGGCATGGCATGGTCAGGACATTGTTTGGATGGTTTTCAGTATTCAGTACATACATCGACCTATTGGTTTATGAAATGGCACCTTTCCAGAACTTGGCTGCATTGGGAGAGGAATCAGCAGCAGAAAGAAAGAAGTAATAATGCCACTGTATAGGTCATTGGTACGGCCTCGTCTAGAATACTGTATTCAATTCTGGAGGCCATATCTTCAAAAGGATATAAATACATTAGAGACTACAAAGAATGCCCTTCTTTGTACAGTCTCTAATGTATTAATATCCTTTTGAAGATAATGGTGCATGGCCTACATCACAAAACATATCTAGAAAGACTAAAAAAATCTCTATGTATAGTTTTGAGCAGAGAAGGGAAAGGGGGGACGTAATAGAAACTTTCAAATATATCAAGGGTTTTAACAAAGTCCAGGAGGGAAACATTCTCCAAATGAAGAGAAGCAATAGGACACGAGGACATGCACAGAGACTGGAGTGGGGGGAGGTTCAGGAGAAATATGTGGAAAAATTACTTCACAGAAAGGGTAGTGGACAAGTGGCTTAGCCACCCATCAGAGGTGGTAGAGGATAAGACAGTAGAGCAATTTAAACATGCATGGGATAGACATAAGGATAGCCTTACAAAGAAATAAGGATTAAATAAGTATCAAATAAGTTTTGAGATAAAAATATGGTTAACAAAAGGGCAGACTAGATGGGCCAAGTGGTTCTTATCTGCCGTCAAATTCTATGTTTATCTGTGTTTAACTTTCTTGTGCATGTATAGAATATTTTTTTTTTGTTAATGTGGTTACAGTAGCCAGTGTATTTGATGTATAAAATGTTTTAGTGTGTGTGTGTGTGTGTGTGTGTGTGTGTCTTCAGGAGTCATTTGCAGAAAAATGTGTTTCCTGCACTTCGTATCAGTCTATTTTGGGTGGGATTCCAATTAGCTGTGAAAACTTTTTCACTGAAAAAGGGAGATAGCCTCGGGCTTCAACGCCTGTGACTCTTCATTTGCACTCCCTTTTCATCGGACAGCCTTGTTAGAGTAGTGTGTTAACAGGGTCGCAGCACCAGTTAACCTGCTAGTTACTGTGGGGGGGGGGAGTTTAAGTGCACCACTGAGGCTGGTGAAAAATATTTCCTGAAATCTCCTGGCTTTTGGCTAATTGGCTGAATCCCCCAACCCCCACCCCTATATTTCATTATGGTTTTGTAGGAGAAATAATATGGACAGCCTTCTTTTTTAAAAATGGGTTCTATATGCCTAATAAAAAACAAATATATAATATATATATATATATATATATATATATATATATATATATATATATATATATATATATATATATATATATTTTTATTATTATTATTATTATTATTATTATTATTATTATTATTATTATTTCTAGTAGTCCTTCCAGTAGGCAAGTAAATTGGGAGATTACAGTTAGTGTAAAACGGAGAGGATAGTAAGGGTATCACAGCATTGCTTTCTATGAAGCGTAAGGCTAATTATGTGGGTAGTGTCTCTTTAAAAAGGATTTCAGGATTGGTATCACGTAAGATGTAAGTAGTCCATGGGGAAGTGTGTGTTTCTTTGTGTAAGTTGTAGAGTGGACAGTAGATGGTATCCAAAGGGTAGACCCATCCTTGTCTGTATATTTGCTTTATATGACAACATTGAGGATTATACTGTCCACCAAGAACCTTTGCAATCTGGCAGGGCCATTATGCAATAGGCATTAATACACAAGGATAGGTGCTACCTATTTCCCTATAGATTGTAAGCTTGCGAGCAGGGCCTTCCTACCTCTGACTGTGTTTGTTATTACCCAGTTTTGTTTTATCACGGTTTCCAATTATATAGTGCAGCATATTCCATTGCACTTTACAAGAAAATGTAAATAAATTAAATATTAAATTCAAATAGAAACTGTAAAATGTTTAGAGATCTAGACTTACAACCTTAGTAAAGGGGACCCGGTATATTCTGAGTCTGCCACTATGGTCTGCCCGCTGATTCAAAGTGTCCTCCCCACTGCATAAACTTATCCTTTCCCAGTGCAGTGTAAGAGTCCACCTACTCACTGTAATGCAAGCTTTTGGAAGGGGAACTCATACCCATCTGTGCATGTGTGAGAAATGACAGACCGTAGCGGGTTATTATATATTTGACATTGTTTGCTTATGCTTCACAGTTTTGGATACAATTGTAAGAACTAATGGGCCCTACACACTGTGATCTGCCGCCGAGCTGCCCGACGGCAGATAAGTTTCTTCACTCCCCCTGTCACCTGGCTCCATAGCAGTGCATGCAAATATAGACGAGATTGTCCATATTGGCCTGCATGCACAAGCGATGGGGCACGAACGATGAACGAGCACGGGGCCGCGCATCATTCATCACTGGTGCCTCCACACTGAAAGATATGAACGGTATCTCGTTCATTAATGAGCGAGATCGTTCATATCTTTCAGTGTTATCTTCCAGTGTGTAGGGCCTATAAGATCAAAAACCAATATTTTGTTAAATGTATGAAAGACAACTTGTAATTTTTTTTATTTATTTTTTTTATTTGATCCTTCCTTCTTCTCCACACTGGAGGCCAGGGAATAAAAATGAGTCTGTTAATTTTGGCAAGTTGCTCAGCAATGGATATGGAGATGATTGGTTTCGTCAACAAAGTGACCAAGACAAGAAGCCTCAACAGAAGGCCATGATGAAAGGTGAAGGGCAAGGTTTTCCTACTACATGAATGCACAAATATATAATTTATGTTTTGATAGCTTAAACACATGGGCGGAATTCAAGTGTTTATTCTTTTAAGGTATCTAAACTAATGGGTGTCTATCTATCTAATCTATTCATTTGTAGCTCCGATCGGATGCCCATTAGCCAGAGCAGTCACATTTTAGCTTGCACCACCCTTTCCCCAGAGTTGGCAAGCTGAAATGTGCAAGAAGTCGGCTGTTTGGGTGCCCAAACAGCACTTTGTTCGCGCCCATTAGTTTAGTCGTGTCTATCTGCTTTATGCAGCTAAACCCTGACTAATTGGTCATAATTAAGACGCCCAATACAATTGCATTGCAACAATGGGCACCCATTAATTATCTTACCTTAACCCACTGGTTTCGCCCTTATGTTGTGTGTCAATTGCAGAGTGGTTTTTGAAAAATGTTAAGTGGTAAAAAAAATTTCATTTGACTGCACTAGTTAAAATGGCAAGCAAAAACCTAGTTAACCAGAAAATTATCACTTTTATTTTAAGGGACACTTATGCCACCGTAAAAAACTGGACCCCCAGTTTCTCTTAGAGCATAGGTTCTCAAACTCTGTCCTCAGGACCCCACACAGTGCATGTTTTACAAGTCTCCTCACAGAATCACAAGTGAAATAATTAACTCCACCTGCTGACCTTTTAATGTGTTAGTGAGCAATTAAAACACCTGTGCACTTGCTGGGTGACCTGCAAAACATGACCTGTGTGGGGTCCTGAAGACCGAGTTTGAGAACCACTATCTTAGAGGATGCTGGGGTCCACATTAGTACTATGGGGTATAGACTGGTCCACTAGGAGCCACTGGCACTTTAAGAGTTTGAGAGTGTGGGCTGGCTCCTCCCTCTATTACCCTCCTACCAGACTCTGTTTAGAAAATGTACCCGGAGGAGCCGATCACAGCTAGGGGTGCTCCATAGGAGTTTCTTTAGTTTTATTTTTTTGAATAGAGTTTAGGCACAGGGAGGCTGCTGGCAACAAGCTTCGTGGGACTAAGGGAGGGGGGGGGGGGGAGTAGTGTCCGCCCTAAGGGATCCGAGCCACTATCTCCGCTGACAGGACACTGAGCTCCTTAGGGGATCGATCGTTCCCTGCTACAGGGGATCGCTCACCCCAGCAGCATGCCGCCAACCCCCTTACAGAGCCAGAAGAAGTCGGAGGCGAGTTAGTTGCCGGCCCCCATGACAACCGGGGAGCTGGTGTGAAGATTGCGGCAACAGGGTAAGGAGAGCAATACGAACTGCGCTCCAGGGCTCAGCGGTACTTGGTGCGACGCTGTGAGGGGCGCCCTGAGCCAGTGCCTACACTGGTCGGCAAGCCTGTCAGGGTCCCAGGATCGCTGCCAGCACAATTCCTCAGGCCAATATAAACTACAGGAGAGCGGGAAGCAGTTCCATGAAAGGGGGCAGAGCTTCTCCTCAGAGTGGACCCAGCAGCGTTCAGCGCCATTTTCCTGCCTGCAGAAGCGCTGACAGGGAGAGCTGTCCCTCCAAATCAACTCCAGCTATCTTGTACGGTACCAGGGGGTTGTAGAAGGGGGGGAGGCTATATATGTGTACTGTGTGACCTATTAATGGGCACAGTAAGCGCTGGGTAGGGGCTTCCCTATATCTTGAAGCACTGTTTGTGGGTTGGCTGCAATCTCTGTGGCTCTCTTGGCATTCTTAGGGGGGAAAACTCCTGCCCTTTCCCTGTATGTGTGTGGAGTGTTTGTTGTCTCCATAAGACCATGTCCAGGGACTCTGTTTCATATGCTGCAGAGGATAATTCCTCTCAGGATGATCCCATTCCATGTAATCAGGATTGGGGATGCGGTCAAGATGCCGCCGGCCGGAATCCCGGCAGTCGAAATACCGACGTCTGAATCCCAACCGCCACAATCCCGACATATTCTCCCTCCGTGGGTGTCCACGACACCCATAGAGGGAGAATATAACAGTGTGCCGAGCGTAGCGAGGCACCGTGCCCGCAGCGTGGCGAGCGAAGTGAGCCCGCAAGGGGCTGCGTTTCGCTCGCCACCCCTGTCGGGATTGTGTGGTCGGGATTCCGGCGTCGGTATTTCGACCGCCGGGATTCCGGCCGGCGGCATTTAGTACTGATCCCCAGGATTGCACTGTTTTAGCGCAGGTCCCTGCAAGGGAGCCTGAGTGGTTAGCCTCTCCTAAAGGTATGGTTGCACAGAATGAGACTGCAACTCAGGTTTTACAGAACTCTACGGCAGTTTCTATTCCGTCAGGGCCCCCTAACGTACAACACTCTCAAACGTGCTCTTGCCCAGATTATGCAAGATGACACGGGATACCGATTCTGATACGGCAGATGGTGATGAGTATGTGCTGCGGGGGGCGGCATCTCTTGCAAAAGGGGTGCAGTTAATGATTGAGGCCATTAGAGATGTGTTGAATATTGCTGACACAACACCTGAGCAGGTTGAGGAGGCTTACTTCACTGACAATAATAAGAAAGCCTCACTAACCTTCCCTGCATCTAAAGAATTAAACGCTATATTAGAAAAATCCTGGGAAAACCCGGAGAAAAAATTCCACATCCCTAGAAAGGTTCTGGTTGCTTTTCCTTTTCCGGAGGAGGATAGGAAAAAAATGGGAAAACCCACCCATAGTTGAAGCCTCTGTTTCCAGACTCTCAAAAAAGGTGGTTTTACCTGTTCCCGGCTGATCGCAAAATTGACACTACGCTCAAATCCATATACACTGCTTCAGGGGCGATATTACGTCCTACTATTGCCTGTGCATGGATTTCTAAAGCTATAGTAAAGTGGTCAGGCACGTTACTTGAAGATTCGGATACAAAGGATAAAAGTGACGTTGAATTGTTTTTACGTAACATACAGGATTCTGCAGGATTTATGGTGGAATCCATTAAAGACCTGGGTCCGATGGCTGCAGGGATATCATCCATGTCTGTCTCAGCTCGCAGAGGACTTTGGCTGTACCAATGGTCTGCCGACGCGGAATCCAGGAGAGGTGTGGAGAACCTATCCTACACAGATCAGGCTCTCTTTGGGGAAGCGTTTGATGCGTGGATTTCCACGGCAACCGCGGGTAAGTCACCTTTTCTTCCCTCAGTTGCACCTGCCACAAAGAAACCTTTTTCTTCAGCTACGTCACAGTCCTTTCGGACTGCCAAATCCAGAAAGACCAAGCCGTCTAAAACCTTCTTTAGAGGAGGTCGGGCAAAGGCCAAAAAACCTGCTACTGCGGGTTTTCAGGAGCAGAAACCTGCTTCAGGTACATCAAAATCCTCAGCATACGGTGGGCCGCGCGGCCTGGAGGTTGGGCCAGTGGGGGCTAGGCTCAGACGATTCAGCCACGTCTGAGTGTCGTCCGGCTTGGACCCCTGGGTACTGGATATTATGTCCCAGGGGTACAGACTGGAGTTTCAAGATCTCCCACCTCACCAATTCCTCAAATCAGGCTTGCCAGCTTTGCCGGCAGACAGGGCTGTCCTCCAGGAAGCCATCAAAAAGTTGGTAGTGTCACAGGTCATTGTACCAGTTCCACCTCCTCTGCAAAACAAAGGTTACTGTTCGAACGCTATTCGTGGTACCGAAACCGGATGGTTCGGTCAGGCCCATCTTGAACTTGAAATCGCTAAACCCCTTTCTGATTTCAAGTCTGGAGGAGGTGCAATTCCTGGTTTTCCTGGATATCAAGGATGCGTACCTCCCACATTCCGACTTGGCCGCCACATCAGGCGCTTCTCCGATTCGCACTGTTAGACGGTCATTTTCAGTTCCAGGCACTGCCATTCGGCCTCTTCACGGCACCTGAGGGTGTTCACCAAGGTGATGGCAGAGATGATGGTTCTCCGCTGACAGGGTGTGAACATAATCCCATATCTGGACGATCTACTGATAAAGGCATCGTCCAGGAGACGCTGTTGCAGTCCATTGTTCTTACGACTCAGCTGCTCAGGGAACACTGTTGGATCCTGAATCTTCCAAAATCACATTTGGAGCCGACCAGGAGGTTGTCTTTTCTGGGAATGATCCTCGACACAGAAGTGCAGAGGGTGTTTCTTTTCGGAGGAGAAAGCGTTGGTGATACAAACAATGGTCCGGGATGTCCTGAAGCCAGCCCGGGTTTCGGTTCATCATTGCATACGCCTTCTGAGGAAGATGGAGGCTCTACAGTACAGAAGGTTTCATGCTCGACCCTTACAACTGGATCTCCTGGACAAGTGGCCGGGATCTCATCTGCACATGCACCAGAGAATACGTCTGTCGCCAAAAGCCAGGATTTCACTCCTCGGGTGGCTACAACTACCTCACCTTCTGGAGGGCCGCAGGTTCGGGATTCAGGACTGGATCCTTCTAACCACGGATGCAAGTCTCCGGGGCTGGGGCGCAGTCACTCAAGGGGTAACCTTCCAAGGAAGGTGGTCATGTCTGGAATCCGGCCTACCAATAAACATTCTGGAACTAAGCCATCTACAACGGTCTTCTCCAAGCGGCCCATCTTCTCCGAGATCGAGCCATTCAAGTGCAGTCGGACAATGTAACGACAGTGGCTTACGTAAACAGACAGGGCAAAACGAAGAGCAGAGCTGCAATGTCAGAGGTAACAAGAATCATCCTCTGGGCAAAAAAACACACATTGATTCTGTCTACTCCCGGAATGAAGACTGCTGGCAACTGGGAAGCGGACTTCCTCAGCAGACACTATCTCCATCCAGGAGAGTGGGGACTCCATCCGGAGGTGTTCACGGAGGTAGCAGATCTTTTGGGTGTACCTCAAATAGACATGATGGCCTCTCATCTCAACAAGAAGCTTCGGCGGTATTGTCCCAGGTCGAGGGACCCGCAAGCCATGGCGTTGGACGTCCTAGTGACTCCGTGGGTCTTCCAGTCAGTGTACGTGTTTCCTCCACTTCTACTCATTCCAAGAGTTCTAAAACTCATAAGGAGAACAAGAGTTCAGGCAATCCTCATTGCTCCGGACTGGCCAAGAAGGGCTTGATACGCGGATGTTCTGGATCTACTGCTAGAAGAGCCGTGGCCTCTTCCTCTGCGGGAGGACCTGCTACAGCAGGGGCCGTTCGCTTATCAAGACTTACTTCGGCTACGTTTGACGGCATGAAGGTTGAACGCCAGATATTAGCTCGGAAGGGTATTCTGAACAAGGTTATTCCTACCCTGATACAGGCTAGGAAAGGAGTAACATCTAAACCTTACCATCGTATTTGGAAAAAATATGTCTCTTGGTGTGAGTCCAAGAAGTTTCCTACGGTGGGGTTTCAACTGGGACGGTTTCTCATCCTGCAACCAGGTGTGGATATGGGCCTAAGGTTGGGATCCGTAAAGGTCCAGATTTCGGCCCTATCCATTTTCTTCCAGAAACAGCTGGCTTCCCTCCCGGAGGGTCAGACCTTTTTGAAAGGGGTTCTGCACATCCAGCCTCCCTTTGTGCCGCCTACGGCACCATGGGATCTTAACGTGGCGCTGCAGTTTCTCCAATCGGATTGGTTCGAGCCTCTACAGGAGGTTGAGGTCAAGTTTCTCACATGGAAGGTTGTCACTTTGTTGGCCTTAGCTTCTGCTAGACATGTGTCGGAGCTGGGGGCTTTGTCTTGTAAGAGCCCCTACATGATCTTCCATGAAGATAGAGCTGAGCTCCGGACACGTCAGCAGTTCCTTCCGAAGGTTGTGTCGGCATTTCATATCATCCAACCTATTGTGGTGCCAGTTGCTACTGACTCCTCAATTTCATCAAAGTCCTTGGATGTTGTAAGGGCTCTGAAAATCATATGTGAAGAGGACTACTCATCACAGAAAATCAGTTTGTCCTGTATGATCCCAAGAAACTTGGGTGTCCTGCTTCTAAGCAGACTATATCTTGCCGTGTCCTACGTTTGTTTAGGCCCACTGTACTCGTAAGGTGGGTTCTTCCTGGGTGGCTGCCTGGGGTGTCTCGGCTTTACAGCTTTGCCGAGCGGCTACTTGGTTGGGGTCAAACACGTTTACAAGGTTCTACAAGTTCGATACCTTGGCCGCTGAGGACTTGAAGTTTGGTCAATCAGTTCTGCAGGAGCCTCCGCACTCTCCCTCCCATTCTGGGAGCTTTTGTACATCCCCATGGTACTAATGTGGACCCCAGCATCCTCTAGGACGTAAGAGCAAATAGGATTTTAATTACCTGCTGTTAAATCCTTTTCTCATAGTCTGTAGAAGATGCTGGGCGCCCGCCCAGCACTTCGATATTCTGCAGTGGTTACTTTGTTCAGTACTGCTGAGTTCTTGGTTAGTACTGTTTTTTTTTATTACTTGGTTAAGTAATATTGTTCAGCCGTTGCTGATGTTTCAAGCTAGTTAGCTTGGTTTGCCTTGTATGTGTGAGCTGGTATGAATCTCTCCACTATCTGTATAATCCTTCTCTCAAAGTTGTCCATCGCCTCAGGCACAGGCATAAAGTGAGGAGCCAGCCCACACTCTCAAACTCTTAAAGTGCCAGTGGCTCCTAGTGGATCCATCTATACACCATGGTACTAATGTGGACCCCAGCATCCTCTACAGACTTTGAGAAAAGGATTTACCGGTAGGTAATTAAAATCCTATTTTTAGGTACGTGATTAAAATACATGATGGGTACACATAAGTAATTTTAAGCACTTCACCCAAATAATCCAATTAGCATAGACCTGCTATGGTATAATTTTATGTGGGAGATGTATCAAATTTTTTGAGAGACCTAATGTGCAGAAGTTGTGCATAGCAACCAATCGGCTATATAGCTATCCTTTTATCTAGCACAGTCTATAAAATGAAGTCATAGGAAGGCAGAAATGTATTCTGTTATGAGACACTCCCTTTATGCAGTGATGAATGTAACCATTACACTGGGTAAGATGCAATGTATAGACAATAGACAGAAGAATATCATGTACATCTTTTAAGACAGCATTACACAGTAACCATATTTACTATTTCGACTTCCACCAACATCAACTTTGTGTTTTTTGTTTTAGTGTTTGTTTTGTTTTTTTGGAGGTGGGGGGGTGTAGATTTTATTTGATAGTAACTGAGCTTTACTGTAGTGGTGGTGTTTCTCCACTGCAAACTTGTGCCCTTATACATAATTGCTTCAGTCGCGCCAAACAGTCTTTTGTGACTACTAGAGTGGAGGTTTTATTTATTTTTTATTTTTTCCCCTCTGCCCCCCCAATCCAAAAAAAACCCATCTTAAGCAGGTATACACTGTACAGTTATCTGGCAGATCTGCCTGGTTGGAATGAAATCTGGTAATGGATGAGAGCAAATGGAATTGACCATTTCTTCCCAAACACCGGAAAAATAGACAAAACTTATCGTTCAAACAAATTTGGTTAATTTAATTCTATATTAAATAATATCACTGCATAAAGACTCTTCTGCCTTCCTTTTTTGAGTTTTAGTGGTATATTTACTAAAGTGCATTGTTTTAGACGTGTAGATGTTGCCCATAGCAACCAATCATATTCTAGCTGTTTTCTTCTAAAAGGTGCTAGATAAATGTAAACTAAATCTGGTTGCTATGGGCAACATCTCCACTTCTGAAAACCCGCACTTTAGTAAACACTGACACACTCGCACTCTTGTCTGCTCCAATTGGCAATTTGCTGCTTGTTTTCTGGGGAAAAATTACGACTTTGGAAGGAGCAAGGAAAATTTGCAGATGCCGTTTATCTTTATTCCACATTTTATTGATCTAATTAACCAGTTTTGATGCAGTTGCATTTTATCTTCAACAGTGCATAGTATTTCCGCTTCACACCGGTTAACACATATATTTTTTTTTTTTTTTCTCAGGTTCAGATTAATAAAGTTTAATTTATGGACCAAAGTAGCAGCTTCCAAACTGGATTGTTACTGAAACCGCAAACTGCACACTTTGAAACTTTAATAATAAAATAAATACTCTGTACAACTGCCTTTTTTTGTTCTGTGAAGGCAAAGCGATGTTCTAGCGCTTAATTGTTTGAAAATAATTATTGTTCGGATGGCCTTGTATTTAAATAAAATAAAATTTTGCTCTTCGTACTAAATGTGACTTGTGGTGTGTGTGTGTGTGTGTGCGTGTATACAGTGTGTATGTGTGTGTGTATGTATGTATATATATGTGTATATATGTATATATATATATATATATATATATATATATATATATATATATATATATATATATATATATATATGTATATAATATGTGTATATAATATATATATGTATATAATATATATATATGTATATAATATATATATATATATATATATATATATATATATATATATATATATATATATATATATATATATATATATATATATATATCATGCATCTTATTTGTGTGCTATACAATATCCATGTTTATATGTGAGAATAAAAGGGTTCTGGAGGGATCAAGGTGTGTGTGTGTATATATCGCGAGCCAACGTGTTGGTTGTGAAGCACAGCCAATTGCATATATTTGCACATCTGGCTATGTGTATGGGTAATCAGCATTGCTGCTTGGACTAAAATCCAAAACTGGACGGGCCGCTCAGACTGCCGTCTCGGTACCTAGCTTTTGGTGACCTGTAGGAGTCTTTATGCAAATGTGACCTTACACTTGTAATACATTTTGTATTACATTTTAGTTGGTCGGGGTTGTTAGTCATGATGTTGGCCTTAGGGTAAAAATGAAATGGTATCTTTCTCCTCTCATAAGCAAACTGCTATTGTTATTTGTATGTTTAGTTATTTTATGATGGGAATCCAATCCATGACATAAGTACTCTGAGGCAGCGGTTCTAATTATTACACAATCTGAGCTGCAATATATGCTCACTAGCGTTTGCCTGCGGCTTCGCTTAAGTGGATGTCTTTTAAAAGAGAAGAAAAAAAAAAAAGTGAAGTATCCATACTACATAGTGCCTAGAAGTATTTCTCCCCAAAAATATAATAAGAATTTACTTACCGATAATTCTATTTCTCGTAGTCCGTAGTGGATGCTGGGAACTCCGTAAGGACCATGGGGAATAGCGGCTCCGCAGGAGACTGGGCACATCTAAAGAAAGCTTTAGGACTATCTGGTGTGCACTGGCTCCTCCCCCTATGACCCTCCTCTAAGCCTCAGTTAGGATACTGTGCCCGGACGAGCGTACACAATAAGGAAGGATTTTGAATCCTGGGTAAGACTCATACCAGCCACACCAATCACACCGTACAACTTGTGATATGAAACCCAGTTAACAGCATGATAACAGAGGAGCCTCTGAATAGATGGCTCACAACAAGAACCCGATTAGTTAACAATAACTATGTACAAGTATTGCAGACAATCCGCACTTGGGATGGGCGCCCAGCATCCACTACGGACTACGAGAAATAGAATTATCGGTAAGTAAATTCTTATTTTCTCTGACGTCCTAGTGGATGCTGGGAACTCCGTAAGGACCATGGGGATTATACCAAAGCTCCCAAACGGGCGGGAGAGTGCGGATGACTCTGCAGCACCGAATGAGAGAACTCCAGGTCCTCCTCAGCCAGGGTATCAATTCGTAGAATTTTGCAAACGTGTTTGCCCCTGACCAAGTAGCTGCTCGGCAAAGTTGTAAAGCCGAGACCCCTCGGGCAGCCGCCCAAGATGAGCCCACCGTCCTTGTGGAATGGGCTTTTATTGATTTAGGCTGCGGTAATCCTACCGCAGAATGCGCCAGCTGAATAGTGCTACAAAACCAGCGCACAATAGACTGCCTAGAAGCAGGAGCACCCAGCTTGTTGGGTGCCATCAGGATAAACAGCGAGTCAGTTTTCCTGACTCCAGCCGTCCTGGAAAAATAAAATTTACAGGGCTCTGACTATGTCCAGCAACTTGGAATCCTCCAAGTCCCCAGTAGCCGCAGGCACCACAATAGGTTGGTTCAAGTGAAAACCTGAGACCACCTTCGGGAGAAACTGAGGACGAGTCCTCAACTCTGCCCTATCCATACAGAAAATCAGATAAGGCCTTTTACATGACAAAGCCGCCAATTCTGACACACGCCTGGCCAAGGCCAACAGCATGACCACTTTCCACGCGAGATACTTTAGCTCCATGGTTTTAAGTGGCTCAACCAATGCGACATTAGGAAATCCAACACCACGTTGAGATCCAAAAAGTGCCACAGGAGGCACAAAAGGAGGCTGAATATGTAGTACTCCTTTAACCAAAGTCTGAACTTCAGGCAGTGAAGCCAATTTTTTCTGGAAGAAAATCGACAGAGCCGAAATCTGGACCTTGATGGACCCCAATTTGAGGCCCAAACGTCACCCCTGCTTGCAGGAAGTGCAGGAATCGACATAGTTGAAATTCCTCCGTCGGGGCCTTCATGGCCTCCCACCAAGCAACAAATTTTCGCTAAACGCGGCGATAATGTCTTGCGGTGACATCCTTCCTGGCTATGATCAGGGTAGGGATGACTTCCTTCGGAATACCCTTTTCCTTTAGGATCCGGTGTTCTACCGCCATGCCGTCAAACGCAGCCGCGGTAAGTCTTGGAACAGACAGGGTCCCTGCTGCAGCAGGTCTTGTCTGAGCGGCAGAGGCCAAGGGTCCTCTGCCAGCATCTCTTGAAGTTCCGGATACCAAGCTCTTCATGGCCAATCCGGAACCCCGAGTATGGTTTTCACTCCTCGCCTTCTTATTATTCTCAGTACCTTGGGTATGAGAGGTAGAGGAGGAGACACATAAACCGACTGGTACACCCACGGTGTCACTAGAGCGTCCCCAGCGATCGCCTGAGGGTCCCTTGACCTGGCGCAATATCTTTTCAACTTCTTGTTGAGGCGGGACGCCATCATGTCCACCCGTGGTCATTCCCAACGGTTTACCCGCATTTGGAAAACTTCTGGATGAAGTCCCCATTCTCCTGGGTGTAGGTCACCCATCGGAGAATCCTTGTGGCTTCTGCCATCGCCATCCTGCTTCTTGTGCCGCCCTGTCTGTGTACATGGGCGACCGCCGTGATGTCGTCTGATTGGATCAGTACCGGCTGGTTCTGAAGCAGGGGCCTTGCTTGTCTTAGGGCATTGTAAATGGCCCTTAGCTGCAGAATATTTATGTGAAGCGAAATCTCCTTGGCAATTTCCTCCCTGTGTGACTGCACCCCAGCCCCGAAGGCTGGCATCCGTGGTCACCAGGACCCAGTCCTGTAATCCGAATCTGCGGCCCACTAGTAGATGAGCCCTCTGCAGCCACCACAGCAGCGACACCCTGTTTCTTGTTGACAGGGTTATCCGCTGTTGTATCTGTACATGGGACCCGGACCATTAGTCCCACAGGTCCCACTGGAACGTCCTTGCGTGGAGTCTTCCGAATGGAATTATGCTTCGTACGAAGCTACCATTTTTCCCAGGACTCGTGTGCATTGATGTACCGACACCTGTCCTGGTTTTAGGATGTCTCTGACTAGAGATGACAACTCCTCGGCTTTTTCCACTGGAAGAAACACTCTTTTCTGGTCTGCGTTCAGAAACATTCCCAGGAACAGAAGACGTGTCGTCGGGACCAGTTGTGACTTTGGAATATTAAGAATCCAGTCGTGCTGTTGTAGCACTTCCCGAGAGAGTGCTACCCCCACTACCAACTGTTCTTTGGACCTCGCCTTTATCAGGAGATCGTCCAAGTACGGGATAATAAAAACTTCCTTCTTGTGAAGGAGTATAATCACTTCGACCATTACCTAGGTAAAGACCTTCGGTGCCGTGGACAACTCCAACGGCCGCGTCTGGAACTGATAGTGACAGTCCTGTACCACATATCTGAGGTACTCCTGGTGAGGGGGGGGGGGGAATGGGGACATGCAGGTACGCATCCTTGATGTCCAGGGAGACCCTGTAATCCCCCTCGTCCAGGCTCGTAATAAGCGCCCTGAGCGATTCCATCTTGAACTTGAATCTTCTGATATAAAAGTTCAAGTATTTTAATTTCAAGATGGGTCTCACCGAACCGTTGTGGTACCACAACCACTGTGGAATAGTAACCCCTTCCTTGCTGAAGGAGGGGCACCTTGACAATCACTTGTTGTGATTATAGTGTTGAATATCCACCAACACCGTCTCCCTGGCAGAGGGAGGTGCCGGTAAGGCAGATTTTAGGAAACGGCGGGGGGAAGAACGTCTCGAACTCCAGCCTGTACCCCTGAGATACTACTTGAAGGACCCAGGGATCTATGTGAGAGAGCCCACTGTCCGCTGAAATATCTGAGACGGGCCCCCACCGTACCCGGGTCCGCCTGAGCAGCCCCAGCACCATGCTGTGGACCTACCGGACGCAGGGAGGACTTCTGCTCTTGGGAACTAGCTGTGTGTTGCAGCTTTTTTCCTCTACCTTTGCCTCTCGGCAGAAAGGATGAGCCTCTAGCCCACTTGTTTTTCTGGGGCCGAAAGGACTGTACTTGATGATACGGTGCTTTCTTTTGTTGTGGGGTAGCCTGTGGCAAAAAAAATAATTTCCCAGCAGTAGCTGTGGAAACGAGGTCTGAAAAACTATCCCCAAACAGTTTTACCCCCTTATAGGGCAACTTCCATGTGCCGATTCGAGTCGGCATCGCCTGACCATTGCCAAGTCCATAACCCCCGTCTGGCGGCAATGGACCTAGCGCTTATTTTTGATGCCAGCCGGCAAATATCCCTCTGTGCATCACGCATGTATAAGACCACGTCTTTTATATGCTCTATTTTCAGCAAAATATTGTCCCTATCCATAGTTATTTTCCGACAGGGAATCTGACCACGCAGCGGGAGCACTGCCCATCCATGCCGAAGCAAGGGCTGGTCGCAATATAATGCCCTAGTGTGTGACCATATCTTATAGGGTAACCTCCTGCTTTCTATCAGCAGGTTCCTTCAGGGCGGCCGTACCCGAAGACGGTAGTGCCACCTTTTCTGATAAGCGTGTAAGCGCTGTATCTACCCTATGGGGTGTTTCCCCGCGTGACCTATCCTCTTGCGGGAAAGGGTACGCTGCCAATAACCGTTAGCAATTTCTTACCGGGGGAAGACCACTCTTCCTCACACACCTCATTTAATTTCTCAGATGCAGGAAAAACTATGAATAGTTTTCTCTCACCAAACACAATACCCTTTTATGTGGTACCTGGGGTATAATCATAAATGTGTAATACATTTTTCATTGTCTCAATCCTGTAACGGGTGGACCTATTTGGAGGGTACACCAGTCTCATCGATGTCGACACTGGAGTCAGTATCCGTGTCGACATCTGTGTCTGTTATCTGAGGTAGCGGGCGATTTTAGAGCCCCCCATGACATTTGAGACGCTGGAACAGGCACAAACTGAGTAGCCGGCTGTTCCGTGTCGTCGGCCTTTTATGTAAGGAGTTGACACTTTCACGTAATCCTTCCATAAGTTCAACCACACCGGTGTCGACCCCGCAGGGGGTGACAACATATTTACAGGCATTCGCTCCGCCTCCACCTCATTATCCTCCACATACCTGTCGACACAGCCGTACCGACACACAGCACACACACAGGGAATGCTCTGATAGAGGACAGGACCCCACAAAGCCCTTTGGGGAGACAGAGGGAGAGTATGCCAGCACACACCAGGGCGCTATATATAACAGGGATAGCACCTATAAAAAAGTGTTTTCCCTTATAGCTGCCTATATGTTGTATACTGCGCCTAAATTGTGCCCCCCCCCCTCTCTTTTTAACCCTTTCTGTAGTGTATTAACTGCAGGGGAGAGCCAGGGAGCTTCCCTCCAACGGAGCTGTGAGGGAAAAATGGCGCCAGTGTGCTGAGGAGATAGGCTCCGCCCCTTTTTCGCGGACTTTTCTCCCGCATTTTTATGGAATCTGGCAGGGGTTAATATACATCCATATAGCCCTGGGGGTTATAGGTGATGTATTTTTGCCAGCCAAGGTGTTTATATTGCTGCTCAGGGCGCCCCCCCCCCAGCGCCCTGCACCCTCAGTGACCGGAGTGTGTGGTGTGCATGAGGAGCAATGGCGCACAGCTGCAGTGCTGTGCGCTACCTTGGTGAAGACTGATGTCTTCTGCCGCCGATTTTCCGGACCTCTGCTTGCTTCTGGCTCTGTAAGGGGGCCGGCGGCGCGGCTCTGGGACCGGACTCCGAGGCTGGGCCTGTGTTCGGTCCCTCTGGAGCTTATGGTGTCCAGTAGCCTAAGAAGCCCAAGCTGGCTGCAAGCAGGCAGGTTCGCTTCTTCTCCCCTTAGTCCCTCGATGCAGTGAGCCTGTTGCCAGCAGGTCTCACTGAAAATAAAAAACCTAAAACTAACTTTTTCTAAGAAGCTCAGGAGAGCTCCTAGATTGCACCCTGCTCGGTCGGGCACAAAAATCTAACTAAGGCTTGGAGGAGGGTCATAGGGGGAGGAGCCAGTGCACACCAGATAGTCCTAAAGCTTTCTTTAGATGTGCCCAGTCTCCTGCGGAGCCGCTATTCCCCATGGTCCTTACGGAGTTCCCAGCATCCACTAGGACGTCAGAGAAATATACAGTACATAGTCATTTTGGACTTAAGGAGTGTGCACACTGCATATGCCGAGTGTATAACAAATACACAAAATTACCCCACGATGAAAGCATCCAGCGTCCTCAGATCGGGATTAGATTCCTTGCATCAGGCTACATGCCTCGGCACTCCTAGTAGCCAATAAAATTGGGAACAGCCTAATAGGCCCTACACACTGGGCGATATCACTCAAAGATATGAACAATCTCGTTCATTAATGAATGAGATACCATTCATATCTTTGAGTGTGGAGGCACCAGCGATGAACGATGCGCGGCCCCGCTATCCAATGTAACCAATGGTGGGAACTTTGTGGTCAGCGGTTGACCGAAAGTAACCTCACCGCTACATTGTAACCTAGGCGCTACATTGTAACACTGCCGTGTGCTGCCTGACATACACTACAGGAGCACACAGCCAATCAGGAGGGTGCCACAACGTGGCGCTCCCTGATTGGCTGAAGGAACCCTCTTAGACAGAAGTCAGGGGGGGTTCCTGGCAGTCGGGGAAAGGGGTCCCATGTGAAAACATGGGGCCCCTTTCAGTTCGTGGTCGTGTATCCGTTTTTTTATTTTGCAAAGTACGTGGATTACAAATAGAAAAGAAGAGGACCGAACTACACTGGATTATGTGAGTATAATTTTTCCAACAGGTACCCCATGGATTCTACATGGAGAAGAGGACCGACCCTCGTGTGAACATAGGTAAGTATGTGTGTATGGAGGTGTGGATGTATGTATTAAACTTTTACTTTCAAGGTGTGTGTCTTCTGTTTTTATTGGTGTATTTTTTTAGTAGTAGTACTACAGGTACCAGTGGGCCCGGTTTTCCACCGCATGCTGGTACTTGTGGTTCTCCGAGTACCAGCTTGCGGGGGAGGCTTGCTGGGACTTGTAGTACTGCTACTAAAAACAATATTCATTTTTTGACAAAAAGGCTATCAGCCCCTCATCCGCAGCCCTTGGATGGGGGGACAGCCTCGGGCTTCACCACTGGCCCTTGGGTGGCTTGATTGAAGGGGTCCCCACTCCTCCAGGGTACCCCGGCCAGGGGTGACTAGTTGGGTATGTAATGCCAGGGCCGCAGGGACCAATATAAAAGTGTCCCCCCGCTGTGGCATTATGTATCTGGCTAGTGGAGCCCGGTGCTGGTTTCAAAAATACGGGGGACCCCTACGCTTTTTGTCCCCGTATTTTTGGAACCAGGACCAGGCGCAGAGCCCAGTGCTGGTTTTAAATATGGGGGAACCCCTGTCCCTTTTTTTTTTTCCCCATATTTTTTTCAACCAGGGCCGGCTCAAAGAGCCCGAGGCTGGTTTTGCTTAGGAGGGGGGACCCCACTCATTTTTTTTTTTTTTTTTTGAAAAATTTACACTTTCCCACCCCTTCCCACTGAAAAACATGCACGGATCTCATGGATACGTGCATGCCTATCCGAACACGGTAAAAAAAAGCAGGTCTGGGTTTTTTTAGCACTTTTTCACGATTTGTATTTTTTCACGGCAGTGTTTGGCTATTGTCGGCAGTGTTTGTGATTTGCACTTTTTAGTAAATGACCGATTTCTACCAAATTCCAGGCGTATTTGACCGATGGTGTATTCATTCGTAATTTTTTCCTAGGACTTCCAAAAAAATACGAATGCCCTCATCACTGCCGTGATTTGAGTTTAGTAAATTCCCGAGATGACACTGAAGAAAAAACACCATCTCGGTCAAAATCGGGACCTTAGTAAATATACCCCATAGAGTTTTTAGATCTAGTTCTTAACACCAAAGATTACACATCTAAATATCATATAGAAACTTATAAGTTTTTTAAAGAGGTAGACAGTAACCATTATCTAGATTATAAAAGTTGCCATTTAAAAAAGTGGAAGAGTCATTTACCATTTTCACAATTGATGCCTGAGAAGAAACTGCACTTCAATAAAAATTTGAGGAACAGGCTTTAGAATATAAAAGGCGGTTCATAGTGAAGGGATATCGATTATCTCTAATTGAAGGAGCCATTAAAAAAGCAAGTCAATTGGATAGAAAGGATTTAATCGAATATAAAACATGTGAGAAAAATAGGGCAGCTGAAGAGGAGAATTTTCTGCCCCTTTGTGACACAGTATAATTCATGTAATAACGAAATTCAGAATAGTTGAAAACGATATTGGCATATTCTACATATGGATCCGGTATTATCTCAACATCTTTCAGAAAGACCTGATATGGTCTTTAGACGGGCCAAAACTCTAAAAACCCATCTACTGTAGCTCCTAGCTTGCTCCCTATTTTGGATAAGAAAGAAGAAGGTGCCCCTAAATGCACACTATTAAGTAAAGTAGAAGGGTTCTATACCTGCGGAAAGTGCAAAGTGTGCCAATATGGATTGAAGGTACAAAAACACTTACTAATACAAAAAACTCAGGCAAACAGTTTAAGATAAACAGTTTTATTAACTGTAATTCAACACATATAGTTTATCTGTCAGAGTGTGGATGTGGGATGAGATATGTGGGGAAAACCTAAGAGGGTATTAAAGTTAAATATTAGGAATAACATTGATAAACACAGTGTTCCCCCGTCACTTTAAACCGCACCATTCTGGTAACCCTGCTGCATTGAGATTCATAGGTTTGGAACATATATTACAAGACAAACGTGGGGGTGATAGAGAGAATACCATGAATAAAAGAGAAACATTTTGGATACTTACAGTACATTGAATACTTTGTATCCAAATGGGCTGAACGAAGGATAGGAACTTACTCCGTTCCTTAAATTAATGTCTGGTTCATGATTTTATGTCTCTAACTATGTATGATTTTTCTCTTTCTAATGGTTTTATCTTTCTTTGGTTATGTTCTCTCTCTCTCTCTCTCTCTCTCTCTCTCTCTCTCTCTCTCTCTGATTATGTATAGAGAAAATTTATCAAAAAACCGCATGTGTGATTGGTGTCCTAATTATCCCTGATCGACTCGCATGTATGTTTTTAATGATTTGGTTTGGTTATGACAATCGTGTATACACGACTGCTCTTTCGGTGTAGCCGTGGTATAATTGAGCTGCAATGATATACTAATGAGGTTTGCTTGCTCATTCAACTATATATCTGGTTTTTAATTATGTTTTTATTGTTTCTTGCGGTTTGCCATTACGACGACCGTTGGTGTAGATCGGGTATAATATACACCATTTACGCATAATGATATAATGTTTTTATTTCGGTGCATATATGCATTTGATGTTTTCTACCTTTACATTTTTATTTATTTACAATAGATGTCTAAATGGATTGTTTTTAATGTGTATTAACAATTGCTCTGGTGTTAGATAATGTTATTGTTTAATGTGTAAGAGGTGTCTCTCTGTTGGGAATGGCTTAGGCTGTTTCCAAATTTATTGGCTACTATGAGTGCCGAGGAGTGTATTTAATCCTTGCTAATGGGGCGTCAGACCAAGCACACTGACTAAGTCTGATGACGAAATGCGTATGGGCATAGTCTGACGCAAGGAATCTAATCCCGATCTGATGACGCTGGATCCTTTCATCGTGGGGTAATTTAGTGTATTTGTTATACAAGTGGTGGTTTAACCGCATTTTATGGTATGGGCTTTCACTTGCTGCATCGATGTGGAAGTGTGAATAAAATTGTAGCACTTTTAATGCACAATTGGCGCCCCCGTCTTTTCATTGTTTTAGCAGATCATTACCTGTCTGGAATCGGGTGTACCAGGGAAGCGACAGCGGGAAGTTCAAGTGAGTACATATAAACTACACACATATGAATCCTCATGTTCAAAGGTATATAAACACAAAGATTCACTTATCATAAGACAAAAAATTAAATACTAAATATTAAAGCTCCGACACCACCTGACATGTATGATGGATCACGTCATCTATTTTCTGACTTGTCCCTGTGGGAAGATGTATGTCGGTAAGACTATCAGACCATTCCGTGAGAGAATGAACCAACACCGATCCTCAATTCATTTGGCATACTCAACCGGCAAAACCGACGCTGCACACTTCTTGCAACTTCAACATCAACTTTCAACTCTAAGATGCATGATGATTGACTGGGTTCCACCATTACCCCGGGGTGGCGATAGGGGCAAGCTCCTATTAAAGAGAGAAGCTTACTGGATCCACTTTCTCGGGACAGTGTCCCCTAAAGGACTCCATGAACAGAATCCGCTCCATATGTTCATATAGATCTACTACAATTTTCAATAAAGTTTTACTCTATTTTTCTGTTATCCTGACAGTGCTGGGGTGTTCTGGTACCGTTGAGCTTGCTGGCCATGGCTACATGGCACCCCTTGACCCACAGGCTTTAATATTTAGTATTACATTTTTTGTCTTATGATAAGTGAATCTTTGTGTTTATATACCTTTGAACACGAGGACTCATCTGTGTGTAGTTTGTGTACTCACTTGACTAAGGATTTCTTTTCTGCATTGGTGCTCTTGGAATGTTTTGGAATTAAGGAGCTATAAATACCGTGGGAAGCCTATATAACTACCAATATATCCATTGCATTTCTCATCCCGTAATTTATACACTTATTTCTCTGACGTCCTAGTGGATGCTGGGTACTCCGTAAGGACCATGGGGTATAGACGGGCTCCGCAGGAGACTGGGCACTCTTAAAAGAAAGATTAGGTACTATATCTGGTGTGCACTGGCTCCTCCCTCTATGCCCCTCCTCCAGACCTCAGTTAGTATCTGTGCCCGGCCAGAGCTGGATGCACCCTAGGGGCTCTCCTGAGCTTCCTAGAAAAGAAAGTATTTGTTAGGTTTTTTATTTTCAGTGAGATCTGCTGGCAACAGACACTGCTACGTGGGACAGAGGGGAGAGAAGCGAACCTACCTGCTTGCAGCTAGCTTGGGCTTCTAAGGCTACTGGACACCATTAGCTCCAGAGGGATCGAACACAGGCCCAGTCCTCGGTCGTCCGGTCCCGGAGCCGCGACGCCGTCCCCCTTGCAGAGCCAGAAGAACGAAGAGAAGTTGAAAATCGGCGGCTGAAGACTCCGGTCTTCATTAAGGTGCTCCCTTAGCACACCACACACTCCGGTCACTGATGGGTGCAGGGCGCTGGGGGGGGCGCCCTGGGCAGCAATTAGATTACCTTACTTGGCGAAAAGCACATAATACAGTCTGATAAACTGTATATGTGCATTAACCCCCGCCATTAAAGTACATAAAAGGACAGAAGCCCGCTGCTGAGGGGGCCGGGCCTTCTTCCTCAGCACACCGGCGCCATTTTCTCTTCACAGCTCAGCTGGAAGGAAGCTCCCCAGGCTCTCCCCTGCAGTATCCTGGTACACAAAGGGTAAAAAAGAGAGGGGGGGCACATAAATTTAGGCGCAAAACTGTGTATATAAGCTGCTATAGGGGAAAAATCACTCAGTATAGTGTACTTCCCTGTATTATATAGCGCTGTGGTGTGTGCTGGCATACTCTCTCTCTGTCTCTCCAAAGGGCCTGGTGGGGAACTGTCTTCAAATAGAGCATCCCCTGTGTGTGTGGTGTGTCGGTACGCATGTGTCGACATGTCTGAGGTAAAAGGCTCCTCTAAGGAGGTGATAGAGCGGATAAGTGTGTGGGAGGGTGTCTCCGTCAACAACGCCGACACCTGTTTGGGTATGTGTAAGTGCTGAGGTAAAATTATTGCACAAAAGGTTAGGAAACAGAAAGGAAATCTACCCTGGTCTGTCCCTATGTCACAGAGTCCTTCAGAGTCTCTCTATGCTCACTATCCAAAATAAAGTATCGACACAGAGTTTAACTCCACTGTCGACTACGATAATGCAAAGTTACAGCCAAGAGGGCTAAAAGATATTCAATATATGATTATTGGAATAAAAGATGATTTGCATATCACTGATGACACATCTGTCCCTGACACGAGAGTACACATGTTAAAGGGAAGAATGCTGAGGTAAATTTCCCTCCTCTCATGAGGAAAAAGAGCGGGAATCTCCAGACAAGAGACGGCAGCTTCCCACAAGAGAATTCTCAGGCTGTATCCTTTCCCCACTAGGGCCAGGATGTGTTGAGAATCTTCCCCTTGGGTGTCCTGTTTGCACTAGCTATTCTCAGGGATCCTGCAGATAGTGTGCACATTCTAGTATACTACCCAGACCGGCGATTGTGTCGGCATGGGTTTATAGCGCTGTGGCAGCGTGGACAGGTACCTTATCAGCAGAGATTGAGACCCTAGTATGCATATACATATTTTAAGATGCTGTCTTAAGTGATAGATATATAATTATAAAGCATGCCCAAAGGGACATGAGTATACTGGGTCCTAGAGACAAAAGCTATGTCGATTTCTGCTTGACGTGTCCTGTAGAATATACATTGGACAGATGATGCCGACTTAAGAGGCATATGGAAGGCTGAGGATTGTGTGGAGAAAGGTTCTCGGGCCTGGTCTCCACAGCTATAGCTGGGAATTCTGATATTTTGCCTTATATTCCTGCACAGCCTAGGAAAGCACGACATTATTAAATGCAGCTTTTCGAATAAAGAAACAAGAAAGTCTGAGGTGCGTCCTTTCTTGTCAGAGCCGGGGGCAGAGGAAAGAAGCTGTACAACACAGCTAGTCCCCAGGAACAGAAGTCCTCCCCAGCCTCTACAAAAATCCACCGCATGTCGCTGGGGCTCCACAGGCGGAGCTAGGCCCGGTGGGGACACGCCTTCGTAAGTTCAGCCACAAGTGGGTTCACTCCCTGTTAGATCCCTGGGCAATAGAAATTGTATCGCAGGGATACAGGCTGGACTGTGAGAAGATGCCCCTTCACCGAGGACCCGGCAGGCTTCCCCCCAAGAGAGGGAGCCAGTGTTAACTGCAATTCGTAAATTGTATCTTCAACAGGTGGTGGTCAAGGGTCCCCTCCTTAAACAAGAGGGTGTTATTATTCGACCATGTTATAATCCCGAAACCAGACGGTTCGGTTAGACCCATATTGAATTAAAATCCCTGAACATATACCTGAAAAGGTTCAGGTTCAAGATGGAATCGCTAAGAGTGGTCATTGCAAGCCTGAAATGAATCGGGACATAAGAGATGCATACCTTCGTGTCCCCATTTATCCACCTCATCAGGCGTACCTCAGAATTGCGGTACGGGATTGTCATTACCAATTTCACCAAGGTAATGGCGGATATGATGGTGCTCCTGCGGAAGCAAGGTGTCACTATTATCACATACTTGGATGATCTCCTCATAAAAGCGAGATCAAGAGAGCAGTTGCTGGACAGAATATCACCTTCTCTGGAAGTGAAACGGCAACACGACTGGATTCTATATATTCCGAAGTCGCAGTTGGTTCCTACAGCTCATCTGCCTCGCCGAGGCATGATCCTAGACACAGACCAGAAGAGGGTTTATCTCCCGATAGAGAGAGCTCAGGAGCTCATGACACTGGTCAGGAATCTATTGAAAACCAAAACAGGTGTCAGTGCATCACTGCACTCGAGTCCTGGGAAGGATGATGGCATCATACGAGGCCATCCCCTTCGGATGGTTCCATGCAAGGACAATGGAACTTACTGGACAAGTGGTCCGTATCACATCTTCAGATGCATCGGTTAATCACCCTATCCCCCAAGGCCAGGGTGTCTCTCCTGTGGTGGCTGCGGAGTGCTCACCTTCTCGAGGGCCGCAGATTCGGCATTCAGGACTGGGTCCTGGTGACCACGGATGCAAGCCTCCGAGGGTGGGGGGCAGTTACACAGGGAAGAAAATTCCAAGGTTTGTGGTCAAGCCAACAGACTTGCCTTCACATCAATATCCTGGAATTAAGGGCCATATACAACGCCCTAAGTCAAGCGGAGTTCCTGCTTCGCGACCAACCGGTTCTGATCCAGTCAGACCGCAGGGGCTCATGTAAACCGCCAGGGCGGCACAAGGAGCAGGGTGGCGAGGGTAGAAGCCACCAGAATTCTTCGCTGGGCGGAGAATCAAGTAAGCGCACTGTCAGCAGTGTTCATTCCGGGAGTGGACACGACCTCCACCCGGGAAAGTGGTGACTTCATCAGGAAGTCTTCACGCAGTTTTGCAAATTGATGGAAACTGCCTCAGGTGGACTACATGGCGTCCCACCTCAATAAAAAGATAAAAAAGGTTTTACGCTGGGTCAAGGGACTCTCAGGCGATAGCTGTGGTCGCACTAGTAACACCGTGGGTGTTCCAGTCGGTCTATATATTCCCTCCTCTTCCTCTCAGACCCAAGGGCTGAGAATTGTAATAAACGGAGGAGTGTGAACAATATTCTTTGCTCCGGATTGGCCAAGAAGGACTCGGTACCCGGAACTGCAAGAAATGCTCTCAGAGGACCCATGGCCTCTGCCTCTCAGTCAGGACATGTTGCAACAGGGACCCTGTCTGATCCAAGACTTACCGCGGCTGCGTTGGACGGCATGGCGGTTGAACGCCGGATCCTAGCGGAAAAGGGCATTCCGGATGCAGTTATTCCTACGCTGATAAAGGCTAGGAAAGACGTGACAGCAAGACTTTTTCACTGTATATGGCGAAAATAGGTTGCTTGGTGTGTGGCCGGGAAGGCCCTACAGAGGAATTCCTGGGGGGTCGATTCCTGCACTTCCTACAGTCAGGAGTGACTATGAGCCTAAAATTAGGATCCATAAAGGCCAAGATTTCGGCCCTATCCCTTTTTCTCTCAAAAAGAACTGGCTTCACTGCCTGAAGTTCGGACGTTGTTACAGGGGTGCTGCATATTCAGCCCCTTTTGTGCCTCCAGTGGCACCTTGGGATCTTAACATGTGTTGGATTCCTAAAATCCCACTGGTTTGAGCCACTTAAGACCGTGGAGCTAAAATATCTCACGTGGAAAGTGGTCATGCTTTTGGCCTTAGCTTGGACTAGGCGTGTGTCAGAATTGGCGGCTTTGTCATGTAAAAGCCCATATCTGATCTTCCATATGGAAAGGGCAGAATGGAGGACTCGTCCCCAATTTCTCCCTAAGGTGGTATCATCGTTTCATTTGAACCAACCTATTGTGGTGCCTGCGGCTACTAGGGACTTGGAGGATTCCAAGTTGCTGGACGTAGTCCGGGCCCTGAAACTTTGTTTCCAGGACGGCTAGAGTCAGAAAAACTGACTCTCTATTTATCCTGCATGCACCCAACAAGCTGGGTGCTCCTGCTTCAAAGCAGACTATTGCTCGCTGGATCTGTAGCACGATTCAGCTTGCACATTCTGCGGCTGGACTGCCGCATCCTAAATCAGTAAAAGCCCATTCCACGAGGAAGGTGGGCTCTTCTTGGGCGGCTGCCCGAGGGGTCTCGGCTTTACAACTTTGCCGAGCTGCTACTTGGTCGGGTTCAAACACTTTTGCAAAATTCTACAAGTTTGATACCCTGGCTGAGGAGGACCTTGAGTTTGCTCATTCGGTACTGCAGAGTCATCCGCACTCTCCCGCCCGTTTGGGAGCTTTGGTATAATCCCCATGGTCCTTACGGAGTACCCAGCATCCACTAGGACGTCAGAGAAAATAAGAATTTACTCACCGGTAATTCTATTTCTCGTAGTCCGTAGTGGATGCTGGGAGCCCGTCCCAAGTGCGGACTCTCTGCAATACATGTATATAGTTATTGCTTAACTAAAGGGTTATTGTATGAGCCATCTGTTGAGAGAGCCTCAGTTATTGTTCATACTGTTAACTGGGTATAGTTATCACGAGTTGTACGGTGTGATTGGTGTGGCTGGTATGAGTCTTACCCTGGATTCCAAATCCTTTCCTAGTAATGTCAGCTCTTCCGGGCACAGTTTCCCTAACTGAGGTCTGGATGAGGGGCATAGAGGGAGGAGCCAGTGCACACCAGGTATAGTACCTAATCTTTCTTTTAAGAGTGCCCAGTCTCCTGCGGAGCCCGTCTATACCCCATGGTCCTTTTGGAGTACCCAGCATCCACTATGGACTACGAGAAATAGAATTACCGGTGAGTAAATTCTTATTTTTTAGTAGTACGTTATACTGTATTAGTATTTTTGATGACTTGATGGCAGCTATGCATGTCAGTGTGTATATTCACTAACTTTTTTCTGGGTAAGGTGTTATCTTGACAGCGCTAGCCCTGACATGTTGTAATTCTGCAATATTACCCACTGCTACACCTATCCCCTGTCTCCTGCGCCAGAGCGGGCATTGCGTCCTAGTGATACATGCCGGGCTGGTTGATAAGACGCAGGATGATGCGCGCTATGTCAGATGACGCGCGAACGGAAGTGCGCTTTCTGAGACAGGAATCGTGATGCGTTCCACGGCGGTGGCGTGCATTCCACTGCCGGGAACTGCTTCCATTTATCTTCTGTATGGTTATTTCATTATTGCCTTTTTCATTTTTTTGCTGCTTGTAGTTATTAACCTGTACACACTGGTCTTGGATTTTTGGTGGACATCATACTAGTATTTTGCTGCAAATAATAGATACGAGCTCCCTATTGGCTAGGAATTAATTGGTGGCCTGTCCCTTAGGGTATTTATGGCTCCACAGGCAGGATGTGTGCAGCGGAGAAGGCAGCCTAAAATTTTGGTCTTGACAAAGGTTCCATAGAGGACCGAAACGTTGACCCTGTAAACTATGTGAGCTGAATTAAAGAAATCTCATTTTCACTATTGAAGAAGCCTGGTGAGTGCGTTCCTTGTCACTTTTTCTATGTTTGAGACAGCTTCTGGAGGGGACTGATCTCTGGCTATTGCACCCCAGCAGTTGTGACAGTTCAGTATGCGAGTGCAACTTCTCCGGATCTAATAAATAAATAAATAAATATATATATATATATATATATATATATATTACGTGTGGCCCGGCACTCTCAGCATGAATGGAGTTACTTCATCTGTTGCCTTCCGTAATTAGGAGAGTATAGCAGCTCCCCACATGTAGCAGTCTTAAACGGCGGCACTCAGAACAAATGAGACGAGACACTGCAAGTTGTTGCCAACGTTTCAAAGCAGTTCGCTTTTTCGTCAGGGCATCAGCTAGGAGTGTCACTTTCTGTGGAGAGGCACAATTGCAGTGGTTTGCCTTGTTCAAATTTGATACCTGGACGATATCCAGTGATTAGCTGCTTCAATTGGCTTTATTTAATTGAATCGGCACTGTTGCTGTGATTTGCCCTGTTCAAATAAACACTGGGACGACACTCGGTGATCAGTCACTTTATGGGCTTGATGTAATCTAATTGGTACTATTACAGTGGTCCACTTTGTCTAAATTGACATCTGGAAGATATCCAGTGATTTGCCATCTTATGGGCTTAATTGAATTAAATTGATTCAGAATTACTCTAAATTTCAAAAAGGTTATACCCAGTGGATAATCAGTGAAAAGGGTTACTTCCAATTCAATTTAAATTGATACCCCATATGGTGAAATTTGGTCCGATACTATTTTAAGCATTGTTAAATTGCCTTTTTGAAGACACGATAAGATGTATGTCCATATTGTGATTCTTTGATTAATACACCCCTGATGAAGTCTGTAGGACGAAACGCGTTGGATTAGCACATTGTTCTCTGACATCTCTACAAAGAAGATCATTTTGATGTTTGAATTACCAACACAACTATCGTCTGTACAAACATTGTTTATTGTTATTCTGGGCAAATTGTAAACAGTTTTATGTATTGCTTTTTAAAAAAAATAAACAAACAATCTCTCTTTTTTAAGATTATTTTATTATACAAAACGTGTACATACCAAAGTACGACATCAGCTCCCTGGGGAAATGAGATAGAGATAGAGATAGAGATAGAGATAGTCCCGGAAAGAAACGGCACTCTAAAGAGGATATTTCAAATAAGTGGTGCCAGTTCCATACTGCTGATTATTACTGTGTTATGCTGTTGGACCATTAAACTCTGCTAAAGTGTGAGGGCTGTTCTGTTATCTTTTCATCCTGCTGTGAAAAGTGAGTGTATGTATGTATGTAAATGTAACAGGGCCGGACAGTGATATAGTGCCTGCTGCCATGCAGGTGTCGTCACTCCACCCACCTGTGGCAACTCCCATCACAAACGATACCCAGAAGCGTCAGGGAACTCCGCCTTCCGGATCGATCGCCGGCACGAACACCTCCCTGCAGTGGTCGACGAAGAACCAAGAAGGAAGGAACGTACCGGTTGAGACGTGCGTGTCGACCTCCGTCGGAAGTGCAGGGCGCGTCAGGGGTAGCTGCGACCTTCACCGGCTGGGCGGACGGTCATCACTGGCCTAAAGGCCTCAGCTACCCAATTCTCACACACTCGCACGTTGTGTGGTGAGCGGGGTCCTCACGTCCGTGAGCACAACCCCTGACCGGTATACGGGGACGATGACAAACAGACACAGAGTAATACTCACTCTCGACTCGCTGGTCACCTTGATGGTCGCACCTCTCTGCTTCTGTTGGGGCAAGAAGAGCAGCCTCCCTAACTGCAGGCTACCTAACGGCAAACAACAAATTACAGCCAACTACGCCTACCTGATCAAAATAACTTCAGCAACTGAGGCTACTGGTTCTATTCCGAACTAGCAGAGACCGGACTAACTGAATACAGTCACTAACCAACAAGTCGGTAGAACAATTCCCCGGCACAACAGGTTAACCCCGAATAACCAATTCCACTTACCGAATGCTGGTCACTAGCTGCTTCCTTCCGCTCTTAACTGAGGACGTGAGCGGGGGTCCAGAGCGGATGGCCGTCCACTCCAGACTACCGGGAAATAGAGGCGCGTGGGACGGGAACGTTACTCCACACTCTCTAATCCCCTGTAGTGTACACGTGGGGCCAGCCGGCTCCTCGCGCCCGACCACGAACCTCTCGGAAGCTGCCACACGGCCCACTTCCAACCGATCCTGTCCGGGTCGGTCTGTACAAAACCACCCCGAGTCCTGTAAGATGCAGTAGGTGGAAGCCTGGGTGAGGGCGCAGGCCTGGAAGCCAGGGTGAGGGTGCAGGCCTGGAGGGCCTGACGTGTGGGCACAGGCCTTGAGGGCCTGACGTGTGGGCACAGGCCTGGGGGGGCCTGACGTGTGGGCACAGGCCTGGGGGGGCCTGACGTGTGGGCACAGGCCTGGGGGGGCCTGACGTGTGGGCACAGGCCTGGGGGGGCCTGACGTGTGGGCACAGGCCTGGGGGGGCCTGACGTGTGGGCACAGGCCTGGGGGGGCTTAAAGTGTGAGCACAGGCCGGAGGCCTGATGTGGGGCACCAGCCGGAGGCCTGAACTGTGGGGGCACCAGCCAGAGGCCTGAACTGTGGGGGCACAGGCCGGAGGCCTGAACTGTGGGGGCACAGGCCAGAGGCCTGACTACCGTGGGCACAGGGCGAGAGGGCCTGGTTATCCCCCGCAGGCCTAGTGCCTGTCCCTGGTGCTCTAGGGTGGACTAAATATAAGTGTAGGTAGCCCAGGGCCGCCTACCTGTCTCGGTGGGAGAGGCTGCAGCGGGGAGCTTCGTTGGCTCTTTTGCTTTCCATACGCTGCAGCACTCTCCGCCGGACTTCCGCTGCTGGGCGCCTTCCTCCGCCGACGTCTTCCTCTTCGTCGTCCTCGCCGCCGGCTCTGTAGACTCCGCCGCCGCCTGGTCTTCAGTCTTCTGTAGGAGATCTTCTTTCTTCTGCAGGAGCTCTTCTCTCTTCCGCGTCCGGCGTCCGACTGTGCTCTCCCGCTCCACAGCGTCTCTTATATGACGCTGGGAGCGGGCGGAGCTATGATGCGGCGAGCTCTTATTGGCTCGCCGCAGCGTCTTCTCATTGGCGGACAAGGTGCGAGCTCCGATTGGCTCACGCTTGGCGCGCCATTCAAAATGCGGCGACGTGATTGGAGGGGCTTGAATCCCTACGGATGCAAGTCCCTCCAAGCTGGGGCCTACCCGCCGCCGCGCCGAAGCCCGCCGTGACGAACGGAGACGGGGGACAACCCCCTTCACATTTCCCTCTCCTTTGTCCTTTGTGGTCCCCACAAAGCAAGAGTCCGACCACACAAAGCTTGGGTCTGCGTAGCGGGGGCCCGGAACACCCCTATTAGAACGCTGAGAACGTCTTGGTAAGGGAGGAGCGACCACGTCAGTCGGGGGTTGAGTCCTTGATGACTCACCCGGCTGATTCTCCTCGACAGGCAACCACCACTCTTCGTCTGGCAGAGGAACAGGAGTTTCCCAGGCAGGAGCCTCAACTCCGTCCGCCTCTTCAGGGGACCCAGCATCAATAACCGGATCCAGGAAAAGACAAGGTCGCAGTTTACTCCGATGTAACGTGCGTAGACGTCCAGTCCCATCAGTAGACTCCACTTGATACACTGGACCACCCGGAGACAAGCGACGGCGAACAATATATGGGGTAACCTCCCACCGTTCTGACAGTTTTCCCCCCGGACGGACCTCACGCACCAAAACTCGCTGGCCCACGGCCAGCGACCCAGGTTCGTGGGACCTCGCAGGTGCATGTTGTTGATCCGCAATGAGTCTTCCAGCCAGCTCGTGGGCCGCCTTCAGCCGTAGTCTATGTTCCTCTACCCATTCGGCAGGGGCCAGGGGAATTTCCTCTTCGGTTCCGGACAGTTGTAAGTCGTGCGCCTCCCGTCCCGGTCGACCAAACAACAACAAAAAAAAAGGGTGAAAACCCAGTGGTGTGATGAACTCGGTTGTTATAAGTCCAGACCAATTCCTGCACATGTTCGGGCCATCGTTGCTTCTTAGCTCATTCCAACACGCGGAGCATCTGCAGCAAAGTCCGGTTAAATCTCTCACAGGCTCCATTTCCCTGAGGGTGGTAAGGCGTCGTACGGGACTTTTGGACGCCATAAAGATGGCAGAGACGTTCCATCAGCTGCCCATGGAAATAGGCCCCTTGATCAGAATGAATCCGCTCGGGGCAACCGTACTGCCGAATGAAATGTTCAATGATTGCCCGTGTTGCTGATTCCGCAGTTTGGTTTCAGGTCGGGACCACTACCGTGAACTTGGTGAAATGGTCAGTCATCACCAGGGCATACTGGTGTCCACTAACAGACTCCCCAATCAACACATAGTCAATCATCAGCAACTCCAACGGCCGACTGGTCCGGATAGTCTGGATGGGCACGTGCTGTTCCTGTGGCTTAACTACCGCACACCTCCTGCACTCACGACACACCTGATCCACGACCGCTTGCAGCCGGGGGGCCAAATACTGGCGTCTCATCCAATGGTATGTCTTAGGGGGCCCCAAATGGGTCCCCTGTTCGTGCGCCTCTTCCACCAATGCCCGCACCCGGACTTCCGGCACCACCACCTGTTCAACAGTACGCAGTTCCTGCTCCAAATAGCATTGTCTCCGCAAAGTACCAGCACAGACCCGCAATTGGTCCCAACGACGCATCACCTTTCTACAGAATACCATCAGCCAATCCTGTTCTCATCGAGACGGCAGATGACCCCTCTGTATCCACTGCCGAATAAGGTCCAGACCCTCGTCAGCCTGTTGCTCCTGTGCCCAGTCCATTTCTGTGTACCGGAGTAAGGCAGTCCGGGCGTTCTGTTGACACAACTCTCTACCAACGGGCTGCCGCACACGAGTTAGATCCGGCATTTCCTCCCCACCGTCATCTTCCTCACCAGGGTCTGGGATTTCCACTGGGAAGCGAGACAGGGCATCCGCGTTGGTATTACTCTTCCCCGAACGATAATGAATCTTATAGGAAAACTTGGCCAACCTGGCCACCCACCGTTGCTCTAGGGCACCCAGCTTGGCAGTCTCCAGGTACGCCATGGGGTTGTTGTCCGTAAAGATGTCCACGTGAGCGGCGGTCAAGTATTCCGCAAATTTCTCAGTTACTGCCCAAACCACTGCCAGCAATTCCAGCTTGAAGGAACTGTAGTTGTCTGGGTTCCTCTCGGTCTCTCGCAAGCTACGACTGCCGTAGGCAATCACCCGCTCCTGTCCATCCTGAACTTGAACTAAGACCGCACCCAACCCCTGCAGACTTCCATCCGTATGTAGAATGAAGGGCTTCTCAAAATCTGCATACCCTAACACCGGAGCCTCCATGAGACTTTTCTTCAGTCGGTTAAAGGCCAGGTCCTGCGCTCCTCCCCATGTCTCCAGGGTTGCTTTCCTCGTAGTCGCGATCCCTCGAAGCAACGCATGTAGGGGTTCCGCGATCTGGGCAAAATCTTTGATGAAGCGTCGGTAATACCCTACCAAACCCAGGAACGCTCGCAGTTCCGTGACAGTGGTGGGCACCTTCCACTCCTGAACTGCTGCAACCTTGCTGGGGGTTGGGTATACTCCATCACGGGACACCACATGCCCGAGATACTCCAAACTGGATTTCAACAGATGGCACTTCCGAGGTTTAAGCTTCAGACCATACTTCTCCAACCGCTGGAGAACCATGTCAAGTCGAGCAAAGTGTTCCTCCAAGGTTGCCGCAAACACAATGATGTTGTCCAGGTAGATCAGTAAGGCCTCAAAATTCAAATCTCCCAAGCATCTTTCCATCATCCGTTGGAACGTGGCGGGTGCATTGTTCAACCCAAACAGCATGCAACAAAATTCGAATAACCCCATGGGCGTAACAAATGCAGTTTTCTCCCTATCCTGTGGGGCCACAGGCACTTGCCAGTATCCACTGGCCAGATCCAAGGTCAAAAGAATTTTGCATTGCCCAACGCGGCTAGGGACTCCTCGATCCTGGGGAGAGGGTAAGCATCACGGACGGTGCAACTGTTCAACTTCCGATAGTCCACACAAAAACGAATGGTCCCATCCTTCTTTCAGTGTATCCGAAATCCTCCATGTCGCGAGAAAACTTTCTGCCGATTCCAGAGCATCTGATCCAACTTGGCCACATCCCCGGCCGCGCACTCTTCCAGCGACACGTCCATCTGTTTTCGGATAACCGTACCGTTCCACTCGGGGCTGGCCTCTTCTAGCTCCCCCACTCGAACAGACAATGCCCATGCTTCCGAAGCCTCTGGCTGTAGGGAGAGTTTTCGCATCCCCTGAATACTACCTTCATGAATCGCCACCACCTGAGCGTTAACTGTTCCCGCCGGGATTCGACAAAGCTGGTCTGTGAGGTTACAGAAATGGACGGAGACCTTTCCCCCGGCCACCACCGACACGGTACGGGCCACCATCACCCCAGATCCTACTCCTAGCACATCTGTTGGCTCTACCATTACCTCCATGTCATTTAGGCTCTGATGAGTCCGTACCTCCAAAGGAATAAGGATTTCTTGACGAGGGGGTAATACCAGACGCTGGTGGTGACCAATCTTCAAAAGGCCCAGGTGTTCATCGATAGCCCCTAGGCCCCTGGCTCCTTGTTGTCGTCCCACCTGTTGAAAAGCCTGCTGGACAGGACGCTGAACTCCCAAATTCTTCCAGTATCGTGGTCCATTTTCCGGGAACAATAGCCGATCGAGATGTCGTAGCACATTCATTCCGAGGATCACCGGGCCATGGCTCAGTCCGGGACTGCTAACTACCAGCAGCCCCTTTCTGCCCAGGTTCTGGCCACAAACTTCCATTTCCATCCACACCACCCCCACCACGGGGATGGGCAGGTTATTAGCCGCAGTGAGTGTAATGAAGCTCTCGGACACCTCACCCTTGAGATGAGCGTTGTGTTCCAAAAAACATGCCTCAGACATGGTGGATACCTGAGAGCCGGTATCCAACAGGCAGGACTGATCTTTTCCCCCAAGGCGGCCGACTACTATGGGACACACTCCTACCAATTCAGCCTGTTCGTTAATGGCTGACTTCCCCTCATCGCTCTCCCCCACGGGTGGTCCCGTTACCGCGAGGGAGGTCAGTTTAACTGTGCCTCTGGGATCGCTTCCGTAAAGGTTCGGGCGATATGCCCGTACCGATGGCAGCGGTTACAACGAGGGCCCTGGCCCTCTCCTGGACGGCTATCTGGTCCAATGCTCCGTCAACGGGGCCGTCTGGTGTCCCTCTCTCGGGATCTGGACACCGTACCCTGGCGGTCCCGCCGGTACACTTCATCCCGCAGTTGGGCGACTTCCTCCCTCATCTCTTTTGTCACCCGGAGGAAGGTCTCTCTTAAATCTTGCACACAGGTTTCCAATGGGTTGGTTTCCTTGCTAGCCACTGGCGCGGACACCGGTTGCACCCATTGGGGGAACACAGCGTGAGGTCCGTAATTGGCATTTCGGTCCCTGGCTACGGCGTCAATTTCTACCTGATGGAAGGTCAAGGTATTATCCTGGGATATTTTATCCAGCATGACCTGCCTCAAGGGCACATATCTGAGTCCCATGGCGAACTGGTCCCGTAATATCTGGCTGGTATTGGTGAGTGCCCCAAACCCATCAGGATCCTTTCGACGCACTTCTCCCACCATCTCCTGGAGTGCGTTGGCGTACTGGGGTATGCACTCGTCCTCCCTCTGGAACCGGCCATACAGGCGCTGTCGGAGGGTTCCTGCGAAGGAGGTATCCCCGTAGATATCCCCCAGTATATCGTAGATCTCTTCCAGTTCCTCACGTTCGTCTTCAGGTCGTAAGAGGATCGTCCGGCGAGCCTCGCCTTCCAGCGAATTCAGGGCGAGGGACACTCGTAAGTCGTCGGGCACCCGGTAGATAAGGAAAGTCGCCTCTAGTCGGGCTTTCCAGTCCTCCAAGGTCATATTACGCCAGTCATACCGAGGTAAGTGGGCGAGGGCTGGTCCGACGTTGAGTCGACGGGATGACATTAGTCGCTCGTCGTCCGACCCCCTCCGGCCCACCTGAGTGGAACTGGCATCTGAGTCCCCCCGGGCGGATCGTCTTTGCTCATCTCCCAACGTCTTCTGGGCGGAATGGTGTGACGGATCTTCGTCCATCCTGCCGACTACGCCAAATGTAACAGGGCCGGACAGTGATATATAGTGCCTGCTGCCGTGCAGGTGTCGTCACTCCACCCTCCTGTGGCAACTCCCGTCACAAACGATACCCAAAAGCGTCAGGGAACTCCGCCTTCCGGATCGATCACCGGCACGAACACCTCCCTGCAGTGGTCGACGAAGAACCTAGAAGGAACATACCGGTTAAGACGTGCGTGTCGACCTCCGGAAGTGCAGGGCGCGTCAGGGGTAGCTGCGACCTTCACCGGCTGGGCGGAAGGTCATCACTGGCCAAAAGGCCTCAGCTACCCAATTCTCACACACTCACACTCTCGCACGTTGTGTGGTGAGAGGGGGGTCCTCACGTCTGTGAGCACAACCCCTGACCGGTATACGGGGAAGATGACAAACAGACACAGAGTAATACTCACTCCCGACTCGCTGGTCACCTTGATGGTCGCACCTCTCTGCTTCTGTTGGGGCAAGAAGAGCAGCCTCCCTAACTGCAGGCTACACTAACGGCAAACAACAAATTACAGCCAACTACGCCTACCTGATCAAAATAACTTCAGCAACTGAGGCTACTGGTTCTATTCCGAACTAGCAGAGACCGGACTAACTAAATACAGTCACTAACCAACAAGTCGGTAGAACAATTCCCCGGCACAACAGGTTAACCCCGAATAACCAATTCCACTTACCAAATGCTGGTCACTAGCTACTTCCTTCCGCTCTTAACGGAGGACGTGAGCGGGGGCCAGAGCGGACGGCCGTCCACTCCAGACTACCGGGAAATAGAGGCGCGTGGGACGGGAACATTACTCCACACTCTCTAATCCCCTGTAGTGTACACCGCGTGGGGCCAGCCGGCTCCTCACGCCCGACCACGAACCCCTCTGAAGCTGCCACACGGCCCACTTCCAACCGATCCTGTCCGGGTCGGTCTGTACAAAACCACCCCGAGTCCTGTAAGATGCAGTAGGTGGAAGCCTGGGTGAGGGCGCAGGCCTGGAAGCCTGGGTGAGGGCGCTCTGTAGACTCCGCAGCCGTCGCCACCGCCCGGTCTTCAGTCTTCTGTAGGAGATCTTCTTTCTTCTGCAGGAGCTCTTCTCTCTTCCGCGTCCGGCGTCCGACTGAGCTCTCCCGCTCCGCAGCATCTCTTATATGACGCTGGGAGAGGGCGGAGCTATGACGCGGCGAGCTCTGATTGGCTCGCCGCGGCATCTTCTCATTGGTGGCCAAGGCGCGAGCTCCGATTGGCTCGCGCTTGGCGCGCCATTCAAAATGCGGCGACGTGATTGGAGGGGCTTGAATCCCTACGGATGCAAGTCTCTCCAAGCTGGGGCCTCCGCTCCGAAGCCCGCCACGCCGAACGGAGACGGGGGACAACCCCCTTCACATATGTATGTATGTGTAATATATGTGATATATATATTAGTGTGTGTGTGTGTGTGTGTATACATACATTACATTTTTTCTTCATTTTTGTATGTGTTGCGTTCTCCACTAAAACATAATTAAGAAGCTGATGTACAAAACTCCATCCAATGGGTGTAATGTTAATGCACAATATTGCTCCTGAAACCTACCAGAATGCGAATTGGATTCACCACATTATATCATTTTGAAAGAGCAAGTGCATACTTACATAGGATATGTTGACCAGTACAGTGACTGAGATAGACTATTTGGTCCTGGGGCAGGTTGGGGGGGGGGGGGGGGGGGGGTATTGATTACGATTGAGGACCACACATTCCATTCAATATATATGCCTATAATGAGCTGTAATTCATTTAAATTCAATTTTCTCTTACGTCTTAGAAGATGCTGGGTTCCACATTGGTACCATGGGATATAGACGGGTCCACTAGGAGCCATGGGCACTTTAAGAGTTTAATAGCGTGGGCTGGCTCCTCCCTCTATGCCCCTCCTACCAGATCCAGTTTAGATAATGTGCCCGGAGGAGCCGGTCACAGCTAGGGGAGCTCCATAGGCGTTTTTCTAGTTTTATTATTTTTATTAGTCAGGTACAGGGAGGCTGCTGGCAACAGCCTCCCTGCATTGTGGGACTTAGGGGAGGAGTAATGTCCAACCATGAGAGGTTACTGGCCATTAGCTCCGCCAACGGGACACTGAGCTCCTGAGGGTGTCAATCGCAAGTCCCCGAGGCTCCCGCTGGCTCCCGCAGCACTGCCGCCACCCCCTAATAGAGCCAGAAGACGTCTGTGGTGAGTTGAAAACCGGCACCCCGAGAAGTGGGGATCTGGTGAGAATGGCGGCATCAGGATGGAAGCGCAACGCTGAGGCTGCGCTCCGGAGGGCTCAGAGGTACAGTGTGCAGCGCTGTGAGGGCTGCCCTGGGCCAGTGCAAACACCCTTACACTGGTCACTTTTGCTATCAGGAACATCTGTACTGCTGCTAGCGCCATTACCTCAGGCTAGTATAATCTGTATAAGTGCGGGAAGATGTGCCATTTTAGGGGGCAGAGCTTCTCAGAGCGGATCCAGCACTCAACAGCGCCATTTTTCACCCTGCAGATCACACTACAGAGACGCTGACAGAGTGCGCTGACCCTCCACATTGCTCCAGCTATCCTGTGCGGTGCAAGGGGGTTATAGAAGAGGGGGGGAGGGGGGAAGAGTGTTTGTTCACATTACTGTGTAGTCTATTATGGTTGCACAGTCAGCGCCAGGCATTTATTATATAACTGTCTACTGGGGTACTGTGTGGGCTTGATCCATAACTCTGTCTCTCTCTGAAGGTACTTGGGGGAAACTGTCTGACATTTTGCTGTGTGTGTATGCTATATATCTCATATTATCTTATGTGAACATAATTCCATATCTGGACGATCTGCTGATAAAAGCATCATCCAGGGAGAAGTTGTTGCAGTCCATTGCTCTCACAACTCGACTGATCCGGGATCATGGTTGGATCCTGAATCTTCCAAAGTCACATTTGGAGCCGACGAGAAGACTGTCCATCCTGGGGATGATTCTCGACACAGAGGTGCAGAGGGTGTTTCTACCGGTGGAGAAAGCATTGGTGATCCAATCAATGGTCCGGGATGTCCTGAAGGCAGCCCGAGTATTGGTTCATCAGTGCATTCGTCTTCTGGGGAAGATGGTTGCCTCCTACGAGGCTCTACAGTACGGAAGATTTTATGCACTGTCTTTCCAGCTGGAAATCCTGGACAAATGGATGGGATCTCATCTTCACATGCACCAGAGGATAAGTCTGTCACCGAAAGCCAGAATCTCGCTACTCTGGTGGTTGCAAACTTCTCACCTACTGGAGGGCCGTAGGTTCTGTATTCAGAATTGGATCCTCCTAACTACGGATGCAAGTCTGAGGTTGGGGAGCAGTCACCCAGGGGGAAAACTTCCAAGGAAGGTGGTCAAGTCCGGTATCCATCCTTTTGATTAAACATTCTGGAACCAAGAGCCATGTACAACGGTCTTCTACAGGCGGCACATCTTCTAAAAGATTGGGCCATTCAGGTTCAGTTGGACAATGTAACGACAGTGCCCTACATAAACCGACAAATGCGGAACGAAGAGCAGAGCTGCAATGTCAGAGGTAACAAGAATCATCCTCTGGGCGGAAAAACACACGGCTCTGTCAGCAATCTTCATTCCGGGAGTGGACAACTGGGAGAGTGGGGCCTCCACCCAGAGGTGTTTGCAGAGGTGACAAGTCTTTAGGGCATACCTCAAATAGACATGATGGACTCACGCCTCAACAAGAAGTTTCGGAGGTATTGTTCCAGGTCGAGGGACCCACAGGCAGTGGCGGTGGATGCCCTGGCAACTCTGTGGGTGTTCAAGTCAGTGTATGTGTTCCCTCCATTTCCACTCGTCCCAAAGAGTCTCAAAATAATCAAAAGAACAAGAGTTCAGGTGATTCTCATTGCTCCAGACTGGCCAAGAAGGGCTTGGTATGCGGATCTTCTGGAGTTACTGCTGGAAGATCCGAGGCCTCTTCCTCTTTGAGAGGACCTTCTGCAACAGAGGCCGTTCACTTATCAAGACTTACCATGGCTACGTTTGATGGCATGGAGGTTGAATGCCAGATCTTAGCTTGGAAAGGCATTCCGAAAAAGGTTATTCCTACCCTGATCCAGGTTAGGAAAGGAGTAACGTCTAAACAATACCATCGCATTTGGAAAAAGTATGTCTTGGTGTGAATCCAAGAAGTTTCCTTCGGTGGAGTTTCAACTTGGGCGGTTTCTCCTCTTCCTGCAAGCAGGTGTGGATGTGGGCCTACGTTTAGGCTCCATAAAAGTTCAGATTTCGGCCTTGTCCATTGGCTTCCCTCCCTGAGGTTCAGACTTTCTTGAAAGGGGTGCTGCACATCCAGCCTCCCTTTGTGCATCCTACAGCACCTTGGGATCTTAACGGGGTGTTGCAGTTCCTGCAGATTGTTTCAAGCCTTTACAGAAGGTTGAGGTCAGGTATTAGCTTCTGCTAGGTGTGTGTCTGAATTGGGGGCATTGTCCTGCAAGAGCCCCTACTTGATTTTCCATGAAGATAGAGCTGAGCTCCGGACGCATGAGCAGTTTTTTCCAAAGGTTGTGTCGGCTTTTCATATCAACCAACTTATTGTGGTGCCAGTGGCTACTGACTCCTCAATTACCTCAACGTCCTTGGATGTAATGAGGGCTTTGAGGATTTATGTGAAGAGAACTTCACGTCACAGAAAGTCAGACTCTCTGTTTGTCCTTTATGATCCCAACAAGATTGGGTATCCTGCTTCTAAGCAGACGATTTTTCGCTGGATCAGGTTCACTATCTAGCATGCTTATTCTACGGCAGGCTTGCTGTGTCCAAAATCAGTTAAGGATCACTCTGCTCGTAAGGTGGGTTCTTCCTGGGCAGCTGCCCGCGGTGTCTCGGCTTTACAGCTTTGCCGAGTGGCTACTTGGTCGGGGTCGAACATGTTCGCGAAGTTCTACAAGTTCGATACTTTGGCCTCTGAGGACCTGAAGTTTGGTCAATCAGTTCTGCAGGAGCCGCCACGCTCTCCCTCCCGTACTGCGAGCTTTGGTACATCCCCATGGTACTAATGTGGACCCCAGCATCCTCTAGGACATAAGAGAAAATAGGATTTTAATTACCTACCGGTAAATCCTTTACTCGTAGTCCGTAGAGGATGCTGGGCGCCCACCAAGTGCTTCATTTTCCTGCAGTTGTTACTTGTTTCAGTATGGCCTTGTTCCTTGGTTACGTACTGCATTGTTACTTGGTTAAGTACTGTTGTTCAGCTGTTGCTGAATTGTTTCAAGCAGTTTAGCTTGGTTTGCCTTGTCATGTGTGAGCTGGTGTGAATCTCACATCTGTCTGTGTATTTCCTTCTCTCGACGTATGTCCGTCTCCTCCGGCACAGTCTCTAGACTGGGTCTGGTAGGAGGGGCATAGAGGGAGGAGCCCTCCCACACTCTCAAACTCTTAAAAGTGCCCATGGCTCCTAGTGGACCAGTCTATGCCCCATGGTACTAATGTGGACCCCAGCATCCTCTACGGACTACGAGAAAATAATTTACCAGTAGGTATTTAAAATCCTATTTTACCATTAAGATGGGGGGGGCGTGGCCTGACTGCTTAGGGAAGCAGACGTGTTATTACAAAGCTCCTGCCCAAACTTCTTTTTCTTCCCCAAATTCCTGTTTCTAGGCAGCTACACCCCTGTCTCCTACTTCCCCTCACCTGGCTGATCCTCACTACTGCTGCCGGGTATGGTCCGCGGAATCGGGGAGCACTCCTGGAGCTCCTGCGGATTGCAGCCTACCTGATACCCAGAAGCCGTGGCCTCGAGTTTGGTGTCCTCCGGGGACAGGCCTCTAGAGATGCTGACCGGGGGTTCCCGGTTCTCTGATTGCGGCGCCGGCTCCCCACCGCTGCCTCCTCTGCTACACTCTCGGGGCTCCCACCTGCTGACTGGCTGCCTTGCGGCCACCTGAACCTGCCCGCTCAGATGCTGCAGTGACGGCCGGACCCTCTCTGCTTCGGACGGTGGCCATTTTAACCCCTCACGCTCCGGCCCTCCAGCGCTGGAAGAGCGCTCCTAAACTCTAAGGGTATATCCTGCAGGAGGTCCTGACCTACCGGAGGGTGACACGGGCGCCCGACGCTGGGTATCTGTGATACATCTGCATCTCCTGTACTCCAAGGTAGGGGGCGGCAGCCTTTGTCAGTTTGCAGCTCTCACACTCCACGGTGCGTCCAGAGAGTGATCGGTGGGGTTCTCCCCAGTTATACATAAGCCTTAACACTGCAGACCCTGGCTGTTGGCTTGTCCAAGCTGGGAGTTTTGAGGTGTGGAGCTGGGGAAGGCTCATAATACTCGCACCCCCACTTTGCTCTTATACAGTCTATCTGGATTTCTCGGATGGTGCCAACTTGTGGCCGTTACTGATAAGTGTAGTGCCTATGCTGCAGCATCACTGTGAGGATATATCCACCTAACACCATATCTGCCTCACTGTCGCTTCATGCCTAAGTAATCATTTGCTACGGTCATCCTTCACTCATCTATATAATCTACTAATCCCCCCTGGGTCACATCGACATTCCTCCGGAAAAAAAAGGGGTCTAAATCTGCTCCGCAAGTAAATTTCTTTGGACCCTCCTCCTCTGGTAATAAACCCCGTGCCTCCCTTCCCTCTTCTGGCCAGACTCAACCGTCTCAAACAACTTCATCGACCTTGTACAATTCGGCTAATGTTGCACAAGTTGATATGGAGTCATTGGATGGCCCAGTTATGCTACGTTCTATCCACTCCATGTTAGCCTCATTCAACTCTGATATTTCAGCTGAGCTTAAATCTAATATCCAAGCTCTTCATTCTGACATCTCTGAAATTGGTAACAGAATGGACCATGTTGAGCATAAGATGGAGGAGCTGGTCGCATCAGACAACGATCTCATCACCGCGCATGACTATCTCCTGGAGGAAGTCGCCTACATCCGTGAGAAAGCTACAGATTTAGAAGATCGCTCACGTAGAAACAATATTAAAATAAGAGGAATTGCTGACTCTGTCTCTAATGCTGACCTATATGAATACGCCACCGATGTCTTTCAAACACTGTTGCCGTATGCTTCCATAACTGACCTTTTGATTGACAGGATTCATAGGCTTCTGAAATCTACACAAGCACCTGCTCAAGCATCACGTGATACCCTTCTCAGAGTCCATTTCTTCCACATTAAAGAGAAGATCTTGCGTGCAGCAATGCCTTCCTCGCCTACGGCGAACTGCCAAGATTCTCTTCAACTTTCCCGGATCTGTCCCCAGCAACTCTAGCCAAAAGACGCTCATTTTACGCTATTATGTCAGCCTTAAGGAAAGCTACGGCCCAATATAAATGGGGATTCCCTACTAAGCTGATAGTACTGCGTAACGGTACTACTACTATTAACACCCTTGAAGATGGTCCTACAAGCCTGAAAAAATGGTACATCCCTCTTGATATGCAACCTACTCCTTCCGCTACATCACCGAAACGAATTGTCCCAGAGTGGACATTGGTTCCGGTTGAAGCTTGCCCTATAACGATCATAGGATAGCTATTATTTAGCTTTTTCTTTCTCTAAGTTTACCTGTGTTTGCATGGTTATTGCCTTTATAGGTTTTGTTATTTAATCTATATACCCAATGTTCTCGCTAGTTTTATGCCGAGATAGAATCGTTATTGCTTCCTGTTTTTATTGTATAGCTACTGTCCCCTTCCCTTCATTTTAATATGACCTTATTATTTTACTAGTTGCTAACTATGCTCTGGTTTGGAAGCGGCGGTGTCTATCTTTGGCCAACCCGCTGCCCACCCGTATCTGCCCGTCACGGTACCCATGTGACGGTGTCTCTAGCTCCTATATGGATGCTATTTATGTGTTTTTTCCCGTTTTGCTTTTTGTTTTGTTTTATTTTTTACGTTCCTTTCTTTACTGATGCCGACCCTGATCCTTTTTTTTTTTTTTTGAGAGCTATGTGAATGTTTATTGTACTTTACCACAATTGCTACTGATGTTTTCTGCTGTGCTTTGTACCACTCTGTCATACCTCCCCCCATGGCCACGTTTCTAAGTCTTTTTGTAAAGGGGCTCAACTCACCCCGCAAGAGGCGTTTGGCTTTGAAATACTTTGCTGACCAAAAGGCGGATGTGGTAGCTGTACAGGAATCACACTTTCCATTGCACTCTCCCCCACAGTTCTCCAATAACAATTATCCAGTTCATTATATCTCTTGTGGGCCGTTTAAAAGAAATGGAGTTGCTATACTATTCCATAAATCGTGTCCTTTTCAATTGGAGAGCAAGTGGGTGGACGGCAATGGCAGGTATCTGATTCTAGTGGGGAAGTTGCGAGCTAGATATGTTACTTTGATCTCAATCTATGCCCCTAATTCCAATCAACCCCGTTTCCTGAAAACCTTTTTTCAAAAGCTGTATAGTGTCAAGAAGGGTGCGACTTTTCTTATGGGTGATTTTAACTTGGCTCCTGACCCTCATTTTGGCAAATCCTCGAAACTTGATAAACAGTCTGCCAATGCTGCCACATCTTTAGCCTCCTCTTTTTCACACTTACTGACGGAATTTGATCTATACGACGCTTGGAGAGTCAGGAATATTGGTGCCAGAGACTACACGTTTTATTCGGCAGTACACAGATCCTATTCTAGGATTGACTTACTCCTAATGGATAAATGGACATTGCAATCAATTCCTACCGTTAAAATATTGCCGATCTCGTGGTCTGACCATGCACCTTTAATTTGGTCCTGGTCATACAAACCGACTAATTCCCCTCCTCGCCCTTGGAGGTTGAGGGACTATATTTTGAGAGATGAGGACGGAGTCTCTATACTACGAGAGGCGCTGTCATCATATCTGGAAAACAATAGCCCTGCCAATACCTCTGTTTCCAATCACTGGTGTGCCCTTAAGGCAGTCATGACAGGAGCCGCTATCCATGCTACAGCTCATATAGCACGATGTGACCGGGAAGTCCAATTAGCTTATGAGTTGGACGTGATGACTTTAGAATCTAAACATAAACAATCCCCCACGGATGATTCTATACTTGCGGCCCTGACTGAAGCAAAGAGGAAACTTAATAGTCTACCTTTCACACGTCCAAAGAGCAATCTCCACGTTAAACCAAAAATATTACACACTAGGTAACAGGGCTGGTAAACTATTGGCGCGGAAACTTAGAGGGAAAAATATTATTAATAGAATTAAAAATTTGACTAACCCAGATGGATCGTTGTCCTTGAACCCTAAGGATAATGCAAACCAATTTGCCTCATACTATAGGAAGTTATATAACCTTAAACATGGTCCTCTCACCCTCCAACCTTCATTACAGCTTATACGGTCCTTCCTAGACTCCATTAATTTACCTTCCATCTCCCCCGATGACGCCTCGGCGCTTTGTACTCCCTGGACTGAGGATAAAATTCGTACCTCTCTGAAAGTCCTCAAAAGGGCCAAACCCCCCGGCCCAGATGGGTTTATTAATCTTTTATATTACTTTTCAAGATTCGCTCTCCCCACTCCTCCTTGATCTGTACAATGATGCCTCCACAAATCCTTTTCCTGGCGAAATGTTAGAGGCGCAGATGATCACGATTCTCAAACCTGGCAGGAACCCGTCTCTCTGTGCAAATTATAGACCCATAGCACTTATAAACACAGATATTAAACTGTATGCCAAACTGATTGCAAATAGATTGAACCCGCTGATCCCCACTTTAATAAATCAGGACCAGGTGGGTTTCACTATCGGTTGCCAAGCCCCAGGTAATACTAGGAGAGTCTTCTCTCTTCTCGAAGCTCACTCCATGCTTCGAGAGCCCCTGCTACTGCTTTCATTGGCTATATATATGTCTGAAGTTCTTGCCAGATTTGGGTTCTCGGGTCAATTTTTACAAAATATTCTCAGTTTATACACACAGCCCACAGCGCATGTTTTCAGCAATGGGTTTTTGACTGATCTTTTCCCTATCACTAACGGCACTCGCCAGGGATGTCCACTGTTGCCATTAATTTTTGTGCTAGCGATAGAACCTCTGGCAGAAAAAATTAGTTCTCCTCTAGTTCGTGGAGTTCACATAGGCCCTATGGATCATAAGATTTGTTTGTCTGCAGATTACGTCCTATTGTTTGTAACTAAACCTGAGTCCTCTCTCCCAGCTATTCATGATATTCTCCAAGTTTACTCCGAAGTCTCCTACTTTAAATTGAACGCGACTAAGACAGAGGCACTAGCCTTCAATATTGATATTGTTCCCCTCCAATCCCTACAATCTAAATATAATTATGCTTGGCAAGACTCTTCTCCATTATCTAGGTATTAGGATCCCCTCCAGTTCTCATTCCACAGTTGATTGTAACTACCTCCCTCTCTTAGGGGGTAATTCTGAGTTGATCGCAGCAGGAATTTTGTTAGCAGTTCGGCAAAATCATGTGCACTGCAGGGGAGGCAGATATAACATGTGCAGAGAGAGTTAGATTTGGGTGTGGTGAGTTAAATCTGCAATCTAAATTGCAGTGTAAAAATAAAGCAGCCAGTATTTACCCTGCACAGAAACAAAATAACCCACCCAAATCTAACTCTCTGCAAATGTTATATCTGCCCCCCCTGCAGTGCACATGGTTTTGCCCAACTGCTAAAAAAAAATTCCCGCTGCGATCAACTTGGAATTACCCCTTAGCCCAGTTCAAAGCTCTCACTAAACAGTGGACAAATTATGAAATTTCCTGGTTGGGACGACTTTCCTAAATTAAAATGATGCTCCTCCCAAAATTCTTTATTTGTTTATAGCCATACCTTATTTAGTCCCGCTTACTCTACTTAACAAATTTTATTCCGTCATGTCCACTTTCATTTGGAAGGGTAAAATACCCAGGATAGCTAGAACCCGCATGTTTAGATCCAAAGGTAGCGGTGGTCTTGCTTTCCCTAACCTTGAACTTTATCAACATGCGTGTCTCCTTGATCAGTTGAAGGACTGGCTTCAGGCAGATTCTATGAAACCCTGGGTAGATATTGAAAGATAGATATTTCTTTAGATAGATTGATAGATATATGTGCTCTGATTTCTTTAGATAGATTGATAGATATATGTGCTTTGATTTTCCTCTACCAGATCTGATCTGGGTCAAACCTTCGCATAGACCCCCCTCTGCTAAAATTATGAAGTGTGTAGCTAATTCCCTTACAGTCTGGGACAGATTGGTCGCTACTCTGAGTGAATGCCCTTTGCCCTCTTCACATTTATCCCTTTTAGCGGTTTCAAAACTACTTCCGGATTTTTCTTTACAGAACTGGCGAGAGCTTGGCATTCAACTGATCAAGGACCTATATGATAATTCAGGGCTTAAAACTTTTCAACAGCTACAATCCCAACACTCGATACCGTCGAAGGACTTTTATAAGTATCTACGCATCCGACATTGGATAACGACGACCATACCTGATCCTCTCTCTTCCCCTTCTCCCCCTCCATATATATTAAGTTTTCCTCCATGAGTCACAAAGGCGGTATATCCCAGTGGTATATTACTCTCCTCTCTCCGCACGATGATTTGAAACTTCATAGCCAAGTGCATTGGGAGACCGAATTTAATATTCCTCTGACGGATCTTGAATGGAATAAGATTGTTTTCAAATATTTTTAAAATGTCTAGATGCATTAATTACTCTGAAATGATGTTTAAGCTAATCCATGGCCTCTATCACACACCGGGTAAACTTCATAGGATCTGGCCTGATTCCCCTAAATTTTGTTGGAGACAATGGGGGTAATTCCAAGTTGATCGCAGCAGGACATTTTTTAGCAGTTGGGCAAAACCATGTGCACTGCAGGGGGGAGGGCAGATATAACATTTGCAGAGAGAGTTAGATTTGGGTGGGTTATTTTGTTTCTGTGCAGGGTAAATATTGGCTGCTTTATTTTTACACTGCAATTTAGATTGCAGATTGAACTCACCACACCCAAATCTAACTCTCTCTGCACATGTTATATCTGCCCCCCCTGCAGTGCACATGGTTTTGCCCAACTGCTAAAAACTTTCCTGCTGCGATCAACTCAGAATTACCCCCAATGTGGGTTAGAAGGTACGTTAATCCATATATTTTGGTCATGCCCGATTATTAGGCCGCTTTGGACAGACGTTTTTGGTCTGATTGAAAAGGTTACAAAGGTGCTCCTTCCTCCTCGCCCTGAGATTGTTTTTTTACATTATTTCCCTCCCTCTGTACCCATTCTTATAGCTGCTAGAGCTGCCATTGCTCAATATTGGAAAAGAACAGATCCACCGCATTTGTCCAAAATTACAGCTTCTATCCAGCGCAATTTTGAAATGAAAACTATGGGTTTTAAATATTCCTTAGCCCCACAAGCCCCTTTGCTTAAATGGTTATCTTGGTCTGACTATTATTCCTCCTTTATTGCTACCCGAAACACCCTGACTGGATACTATGTGAGTGTTTTATTTTTCTGTTTCTGTGACTCTTTGAAACACTGGAGGCGAGGCCTCTTGCCATGGCCTTGGAGGTACTGAGCGTTACAGGATGGATCATTTA